>NC_085045.1:300000-478000 GCF_963692335.1 Osmerus eperlanus | reverse complement strand
TGGTTACTTTACACTGTGTCTGGTAGCTGAGATGTTACTTTACACTGTGTCTGGTAGCTGAGATGTGGTTACTTTACACAGTATCTGGTAAATACAGAGTGGTCCTTGACTCTAACCACCAAAACACAGTTAGAACTCTGTGCTCTTCTGATCAGTGATCTTCTGCTGTCGACACTCACTATACACACACACACACACACTCACTATACACACACTCACACTACACATACATAGACCACAGACATACACACACTATACACACACTCACACTACACACACATAGACCACAGACATACACACACTATACACACTTCACACACACACTGCCACACACAGCACCAGCAAAAACTCACGTATTCACATAACTTAGACTCTCCTCTCTCTTCCTCTCTCTCCTCCCTCTCCATCTCTCTCCCATCCATCACTCTCCCTCCATCACTCCCTCCATCTCTCTCCCTCCATCACTATCCCTCCATCTCTCTCCTCCATCTCTCTCCCTCCATCTCTCTCCCTCCATCACTCTCCCTCCATCACTCTCCCTCCATCTCTCTCCCTCCATCTCTCTCCCTCATCACTCTCCCTCCATCTCTCTCCCTCCATCTCTCTCCTCCATCTGTCTCCCTCCATCTCTCTCCCTCCATCACTCTACCTCCATCTCTCTCCCTCCATCTCTCTCCTTCTCTCCAGTCCAGGATGTTGTGGTGTTGTGACTTCAGATTAAAGGTTTGTACGTTACAGCACTTACAGAGATTACTGCTATATATTCTCTCTACACTGCCTGCAGCGCAATCCTGCATTCAATTACAGAAAAACCTGTTTCATTGATTTTTCATCTGTGTCGCGTTATACATCTCTGCCGCTCGGTGCGGGTGTGTGTGTGTGTGTGTGACCTTGGGAGAAGAGTGTGTGTGACCTTGGGAGAAGAGTAAGTGTTGTCTTGAGAAACAGCTGGTCCTTAAACACACATGTCCACCTGTGGACACACAGTCAAACACACTCACACACTCTCTCTCACACACACACACACACACAGACACACACACACACACACAGACACACACACACACACAGACACACACACAACACAGACACACACACACAGACACACACAGACACACACACACACACACACAGACACACACAGACACACAGACACACACAGACACACACACACAGACACACACACACACACACACAGACACACAGACACACACACACACACACACACACACACATCCGCAGACTCTCTCTCACACACACACAGTCAAACACACACACACACACTCTCACACACAGACACACACACACACACAGACACATCCGCAGACTCTCTCTCACACACACACACACAGACACATCCGCAGACTCTCTCTCACACACACACACACACACAGACACATCCGCAGACTCTCTCTCACACACACACAGACAGACACACACACAGACACACACACATCCGCAGACTCTCTCTCACACACACACACACAGACACATCCGCAGACTCTCTCTCACACACACACACACAGACACACACGCAGACTGTCTCAGGTTCCATCCCATAAACGTCCCAGCACACATCACCAACCTCTGATTTCCTGTTGTGATTAATTCCTGTGTTTGAGCTGCTTTGGTGTGTCGACTGGAACAGACAGCTTTCCGTTGACGCTGAAATTACGGAGGATGAAATCACAGTGTTTGGGAGGAGGGGGGAGGGAGGGCAGAGGGGGGATAGGGGGGAGGGAGGGCAGAGCGGAGGAGAGAAGGAGGGAAGAGACGGTTTATTTCCCGTCTTTTATGCTATGTTTTGACTCCCGGGGAATGGAAGTTAAACGCGTTCTGGGGAGCAGCGCTCTGCGCTATCCGCCATGACAGGACATCTGACGTTGCCATGGAAACCCGGCCGGGAAACACAAAAACACATTTGAAAGAGAAAAATAGAATTTGAATAGGATCTGTCACACTGTCATTCTCCCTCTGCATGCTGTCTGCTGGATGAGGGGAAGGGTTGGCACCAGTGGACTCACACACATACACACACACAAGGACACAGCTCATCATATCACAAACACAATATTACATACAAGTCGGATACTCAGTGCTCTGTGTGTGTGTGTGTCCTGCTGCTTAGGGAGCCTGTACACACACACACACACACTCACACACAGCTGGGGGCATGGACCCAGGTGTTCCTGAAGACCTAGAGAACCCAGGAGAGGAGGAACGCCTCTGTTTACAAGCCCCTCTCCTCCCCTCCCCTCTCCTCCCCTCTCCTCTCCTCCCCTCCCCTCCCCCTCCCCTCCCCTCCCCTCTCCTCTCCTCTCCTCTCCTCCCCTCCCCTCCCCTCCCCTCTCCTCTCCTCCCCCTCTCACTTCCCCCTGTCCTCCCTCTCCTCCCCTCCGCCTCCCCTCTCCTCTCCTCTCCTCTCCTCCCCCTCTCCTCCCCCCCTCCTCCCTCTCCCTCTCCTCTCCTCTCCTCTCCTCCCCCTCTCCTCCCCTCCCTTCCCCTCTCCTCTCCTCCTGGGGCAGATCAGTGATGGGGAGAGAGATGTCTGGGTGCAGGTGTGAGGAGGTTAGGGGAAGAGGAGATGAAATCAACTGTGATGACTTCCAAACACCCCCTCACTTCACTGCTCTCTCTCTACCTCCCTTTCTCTCTCTCCCGCAGTCTCTCCCCCTCTCACTGTGTCTCCCCCCCCTCTCTCTCTTGCATCTAACTCTGTTGAGTTGACAAACACACACACACTAAAATGCCACGCATGACGTGTGTTTGTGTATGTCTCTTGCAGACTGCAGCATCTTCTTGTCATACATCCTGCAATGCAATGTGGGTAATTACCGGGCTGTTCTTTTTGCAGGCACACATTCTGAGAAAAGAGGATGAAATCCCACCAATCAGATGATACTTTCCCTCTTTCTCTCTCTCTCTTCCTCATCCCACCCCTCTCCTCTCTCTCTGTGCCTTTATCCTTCTCTGTTCCCTCTCTCCACCGGTCCTCCCCTCCCCTCTCCTCTGCTCCCCTCCTCCCCTTCTCCCCCTCTCCTGTCCTCACCCTCCTCTCTTCCCCCTGTGTGTGGTGTGTGACAGAGCGAAGGCTTCATAGGTAAACAAAGCTTTGATCACATCAGACTCATCATGGCTGTCAGCCTTAAAGCAGCAGTGAGGCTGACAGGACCTGCCTGCACCCCCACAGCCCCCCCCCACACCCCCCCCCCCCCACCTCCCACACACACACACACCCCCCACACCCCCCCCCACACGCACCCCCCCCCCACACACACACCCCCCACCTCCCACACACACACACCCCCCCCCACACAACCCCAACCTCCCACACACACACCCCCCCCCACCCCCCCCCCCACACGCACCCCCCCCCCCACACCCCCCACCTCCCACACACACACCCCCCCCACACACCCCCACACGCACCCCCCCCCACCCCCCTCCACCTCCCACACACACACCCCCCCCACACACACCCCCCACCTCCCACACACACCCCCCCCACACACCCCCCACCTCCCACACACACACACACCCCCCACCTCCCCCACACACACCCCCCCCACACAACCCCCCACCTCCCACACACACACCAACCCCCCACACACCCCCCACCTCCCACACACACCCCCCACACCCCCCACCTCCCACACACACACACACCCCCCACCTCCCCCACCTCCCACACACACACACCCCCCCCACACCCCCCCCCACACACACACCCCACACACACACCCCCCACACCCCGCCCCCACACACCCCCCACCTCCCACACACACACACCCCCCACACACACCCCACCTCCCACACACACACACCCCCCCACACCCCCCCCCACACACACCCCCACCTCCCACACACACACACCCCCCCCACACACACACACACCCCACACACACACCCCCCCACACACACACACACCCACACACCCCCCACACCCCCCCCACACACACACACCCCCCCCCACGCACACACACCCCACACACACACCCCCCATGCACGCACACACACCCCCACAGGTGAGAGGGGGTTAGGTGAAGATGGATAGGATAGACACCATCCTGGAGGGGAGGAAGGATGAGGAGAGTGGGGTGGTAGGTGAAGAAGTGCAGAGGAGAGGAGGAGAGGAGAGAGGAGAGGAGAGGAGAGGAGAGGAGAGAGGAGAGGAGAGAGGAGAGGAGAGAGGAGAGGAGAGGAGAGGAGAGAGAGGAGGAGAAAGGAGAGAGGAGGAGAGGGAGAGAGGAGGAGAGGAAGGAAAGATCAAAGCCTGAATATTCATGCACAAGCTAATGGAGCAATTACACTCAGCATGTAACTGTACACCAGCTAACAGGACTCCTGAGGGTTTGTGATCACAACACTTCAGACTGGAGCTGAAAGGACTGGGAGGACACAAGAACTATTGTTCTATCATTTCTGGTTTTTATGCAGCCTAGATGCAATAAACCTTCTCAAAGTATATTTGGTGTAATTTTGCTTCTTCCAATATCCGATAAGAGAGAGAGAGAGTTGGGTTTAACCCTCGTGCTGCCTTCGGGTCACATGACCCAAAGGTTCATAACGAACCATCGTTGTGTTTACCCAATTTTACCCAATACAAAAACAAATACAAATAATTTTCTTTTAACCATTCCAATGTGGGGGGTCTGAGACAGCCCGACAGTTTAAAGAAAATGGCTTCACTTTGTTTTTGTATGAGGTAAATTTGTCACAATACGACGGTGGGTCACAATGACTGAATGGGGTCAGAATGACCCGAAGATAACACAAGGGTTAAGTTAAGCTTCATTGGGCTCTCTCTCCTCTCTCTGTCTCTCTTTCCTTTCTCTCTCTCTGTATCTCTCTGTCTCTATCTCCCCTCTCTCTCCTCTCTCTCTGTCTCTCTCTCCTCTCTCTGTTTTTTCTCTTTCTCTCCCTCTCTCTCCTTCTCTCTCCCTCCTCTCTCTCTCTCTCTCCCTCCCTCCCCCCCTCTCTCTCTCTCTCTCTCTCTCCTCTCTCTCTCTCTCTCTCTCTCTCTCTCTCTCTCTGCTCTCTCTCTCTCTCTCTCCCCCTCTCTCTCCTCTGTGCGTCTGGAAGGTTGGAACATCCTGCTCACATGACAACAACACGGCAACCAAGTCAGGCCTTTCCAAAACTGCTTCATTTTTGGCAGATAAATGTACCACCCTGCCACACACACACACAGCAGGGGCGCAGTAGAGAAAAAAAAGTGTGAACATAACTGAGTGACAGGAGTCTGTCTGACACGCTGGCAAAGATGGCTGGCTACCCTCTTCTCACACAACACACACACACACACACCCTCATACTAACACACACACACACATACTAACACACACAGATGGCAGCAGTCTGCCGGACGGCTCGCTGACAGACAGCAGACAGGCTCACCAACATCAGTACTGCACTCACTCACACACACACAGACACTCACACACAATACATCTAACTCAGATGCTACTGCAGGAGAGAACACAGTTTAGATATGAACTGGGGTGCATATCCTCTCCTCCTCTGCTCCTCCTCCTCTCCTCCTCCTCTCCTCCTCTCCTCCTCCTCTCCTCCTCCTCTGCTCCTCTTCCTCTCCTCCTCTCCTCCTCTTCCTCTCCTCCCTCTTTCCTCCTCTCCTCCTCTTCCTCTCCTCCTCTTTCCTCCTCTCCTCCTCCTCTGCTCCTCCTCCTCTCCTCCTCTGCTCCTCCTCTCCTCCTCCCTCTTTCCTCCTCTCTTCCTCCTCCTCTCCTCCTCCATGTCATGTTTTAGAAAAGGAATGTTAACCTGCCTTTACCCTCAAATCTCCACATGATCAGTAACACTGCAGCACTTTGATCCTGCTCAGAGGGAACAGCAGATATTCCCCAGTCCGGCTCCACACAACTAGACGGGTGAAATAAAACGTGATTTAACATGTTTAGCTGAGTAAAGGTAGAGATGGCTTTCTAACTGTCGTAACATGTTATCTCTGGTGTAACATGTTAAAGACTTCAGCTTAGAAAAGGGAGTTGTTAACAGCAGGCGTCACTATCGCTGCTCAGTCACACTGTGATAATCACTGTTCTGATTCTGTTGATGTGTGTGTGTGTGTTTTGGACGGTGCCACCATGAGTGTGTGTGTGCTGGCAGCTTGTTGTGGTCGTGTTCAAGTTCAACATGGTTCTGTCGGTGTCAACACGGGAACTGACCTTGGAACAGCTCAAACACACTCTACAGGGTAGTCTACGCGCACACTCCTAACACTAACACACCCCTACAGGAACAATGACTCCCTCGTGGAAGTTAGCTCTATCAGGAAGTTTGCATCTTGGGTCATTCTACCGTCAGTGGTTCACAGCTTACTAGCTACTGTGTAGATGACAGCACACACACACACTTAGGGATGGAGAGATCGAGGGCTGTTGTCACCTGAAAGCTCCAGTATCTCTCTCTCTCTAGGGTTCTTCTCTAAAGGATCCAGGTGTGTTCTGGAGGGGTGAAGGGTGTATGTGTGTGTGTGCTGGGGGGGTAACAGATGTGTGTGTGTGAGAGTCAGAGGACCCTGCTGGATGACTCAAGGTGTGTAAACCTGGGGGGTCCCTGATCCAAGAATCACACAGGGAACTGGGGTGTGTGCGTGTCTCAGGTGTCTGTCCTGTAGGGATGCTAGAGAACGTTGTTTTGTGTGTGGGTGTTGTGTGTGTGTGTTGTGTGTGGGTGTGTTGTGTGTGGGTGTTTTGTGGAACCAGCTGCTCGATGGGTTGTGTTCCTTCAGACTGAAACACAAAGGATACTCCTCTTATCCTCCCTGTCTCTCCTCCGTCTCTCCTTCCTGTCTCTCCTCCCTGTCTCTCCTTTCTATCACAACCTTGCTGTGCCTCTTCAAGACTGTTAACTCCAGCGCCCACTATCGTTATTCTCACCGGTTTCTCTGAGGGAACAAGTCTTCTCTGCTCTCTCCTTCTTTCTGCTTCTCTCTCCTCCCCCCTCCCCCCTCCCCCCATCTGAATGGTGTGATTGATATTCCCCATGAAAGGCAGCAGTAGGCTAATTTCGAAAGGGCTATTTCAGACATGAATTATTTACCAGATGTCCCACATTGAGGAGGTATTGACTGGTGAGTCAGGTCTGACCGACCTTGTCATAGAACAGCCCTCTTCTCTGCTCCCACTGTCATCACAGCCGGCTGTGCAGCTCTGCTCCCCCCTGCTGGCAGCAAGCAGAGCTGCAGGGAGGGAACTGAGATGGGGAGGACGAGTTGTGGAGAGAGAGAATGGTTGTGGTGTTTTGAGAGAAAATAAGCAGAACCCAGTCTGAACCCTTATTATATTTAATAGAAAATGAACAAAAAGAACAGGAGTAGAAACATTTTCAAAGGACAGACAGAGAGAGGGACGTAGGGAGGGAGAGAGAAGTCTTTGCAGGTTAGTGAGGAGGGGCTAGCTCTCACAAAAGGGTACAAAAAAGCCAATGGAACAGTCCCGACAGTGCTGGGGTATCTGGGGTCATGTGACCTGTGTATATGAGTCTCTGTACATCAGGAGAGGGGGAGGAGGAGAGGAGATTCTGGCTGATCTCTGCTCTTCTGTAAGTGAACAACTCCCCCCGGAGTAGAAACACCCTTTACAGTCTTCCAAAAACAAACATTTATTGTCTCTTTTTGGCTTATTTTCCACCACCAAAGTTTGTCAGTCTCCACCAGTTTGTCAGTCTCTCCCCCCCCCCCCCACGTGTCCTGAGCAGACCCCCCCTGCCCCCCTTCCCTGGAGGTGTGGCCGGGCAGGGGGGCACTGGGCGGGGTCACTGGCATCACTTCTCCAGCTGACAGGCTGGGCCTGGGAGGGGAGGACCAATCAGAGGCCAAACTGGTTCTGGAGGAACAATCGTGCTGCAGGCAGGGCCTGGAGGGTGCGGGACAGCCAATCAGAGTCCGGGGATCAGGCCCAGGGTGGAGCTGGGGGGGTCAGGGGTCATTTGTTCTTCAGCAGCTCCAGCTGGTCTTGGTACTCTGTAAACAGACGCTGGAAACGCAGGTTCTGACCAATCACAGGTAAGACCTCTCTCAGCAGATCTCTCTTCCTCAGACCCTGAGAGAGAGAAAGAGAGAGTCACATACACACACACCAGGACCTAACACACACACACCAGGACCTAACACACACACACCAGGACCTAACACACACACCAGGACCTAACACACAGACCAGGACCTAACACACACACCAGGACCTAACACACACACACCAGGACCTAACACACACACACCAGGACCTAACACACACACACCAGGACCTAACACACACACCAGGACCTAACACACACACCAGGACCTAACACACACACCAGGACCTAACACACACACACCAGGACCTAACACACACACACCAGGACCTAACACACACACCAGGACCTAACACACACACCAGGACCTAACACACACACCAGGACCTAACACACACACACCAGGACCTAACACACACACACCAGGACCTAACACACACACACACACCAGGACCTAACACACACACGTGTGCGGGGGCAGGGTGTGTTACCAGGGTGGTGGGCTCCCAGGCTGTAGCAGCAGACTTGTGGACGGGCCCCAGCAGGTTCTTACACAGCTCTCTCAGACGATGCTCTGACCCTGAACACACACACACATTTTGTGTTATAACTGTTATAAAAGGGGTAATTGTCTCTCTCTGTCTCTCTCCCTCCTTCTCTCCTCCTACCTTCGTTGACCAGGAAGCGAGCGTAGATGATGAGCCAGTGGCGGTACTCGTGGGCGGAGAGCAGGGCCAAGCTGGAGGCCAGCTGGCTGTCCAGGAAGGCCAGGGTCAGGCTCTGCTGCAGGTGAGGGGGGGTGCTGGCCAGCCGGCCCGCCAGACGCCCCGCACTGGGAGGGGGGGGGGAAGAGAGTTAGAGTAAGAGAACCGTTGTCACTGTGTGAGCGTAATGTGATTGGGCTTGCGTGTGTGAGTCCTACTTGTGACTGCGTCCCTGCATGGTGGCCAGGGGTCCTGAGGACACCAGAGAGTCCTGAGAGGACAGACAGGTGCTGAAGTCAGCGCACTGAACCAGGACGTCCTGTCTGTCTGACACCAGGTTCCTGGAGGGGGGGGGGGGGAAGAGAGAGAGAGAGAGAGAGACAGAGAGAGAGAGAGAGAGAGAGAGAGAGAGAGAGAGAGAGAGAGAGAGAGAGAGAGTTGTGTGTAGTTTTAATTCCAGAGTTGTAAAGTGATGACAGTTTTGATGGAATGTGTGTGTGTGTACCATGTCTCTAGAGAGGAGTTGTAGCAGTAGGATTTTCCATTGGAGAGACTGATAACTGGAACACCCTGCTGGGTCAGTAAGGACTGGTACACTGTGGTGTCTGTACCTGGAGAGCAGAGAGGAGAGGAGGAGGGAAGGGGAGGGAGAAAGTCCAGTAAAACGTTGAACATGTTTGAAAATGTTCTTGTGGTTATTTTGCCTCCACTGCAGGAGGGGGCAGCGTGGAGGTTTCACCTGACAGGATGGTCTGGAGAGATTCGTTCTTCACCAGAGCTTTCTGCTTTTGAACATCCCTGAGGAGAGGAGAGATGTGAGCACAAGGAAAGAAGAATGCCGTTATATATCCCCTCCCTTCCTCCCTCCTCACCAGACGGAGAGAGAGGCGGAGGCAGTAAGAGCCATAACGTAGTATCCAGAGCAGTGCAGCGCTGACATGGGAGCAGCCAATAGGATGGCCGGAAGGAGGCGCTGCCCACAGGAAGAGAACACCGATAACATCCTGTCCTCACACGCCACGGCAACCACGTCGCTAGGGGAGGAGGGGGGAGTTAAAGACTGAAGAGACTAAACAAAACCCTTCCTCCATCCCTCCTCTATGGGAACCCCCCCTCCCCTTCACCTGCTGCCTGCTGCGGTGATCACTCTGCTGGGCAGCAGGGTGAGCCAGTCCCTGCCCTCCCTGGAGCACTTGAGCTGGCTCAGCCTGGACCCTGCCACGCTCAGCTCGTTCTCCACCTCCAGGAACACCGAGGGCTCCATACACACCTGCACACACACAGATATATACACACCTGCACACATGCATCCATCTTGGCTGGGGCTGGTTCTAGCAAGTTCTCCAGGACGTACCTGCAGGGTGAAGGTCTTCTGGGTGGGGGGCGTGGCCAGTCTGAGAGGGGGCGGCGCTGGGGGGGACACACCTCCCGGAACCTTCTCTGACGACAGGGTCACCTGGGGGGGGAGATATGGAAGAGGTGAAAAGGAGAGGAGGGTGAGACAGTAGAGGTGAGAGGAGAGGAGGGTGAGACAGTAGAGGTGAGAGGAGAGGAGGGTGAGACAGTAGAGGTGAGAGGAGAGGAGGGTGAGACAGTAGAGGTGAGAGGAGAGGAGGGTGAGACAGTAGAGGTGAGAGGAGAGGAGGGTGAGACAGTAGAGGTGAGAGGAGAGGAGGGTGAGACAGTAGAGGTGAGAGGAGAGGAGGGTGAGACAGTAGAGGTGAGAGGAGAGGAGGGTGAGACAGTAGAGGTGAGAGGAGAGGAGGGTGAGACAGTAGAGGTGAGAGGAGAGGAGGGTGAGACAGTAGAGGTGAGAGGAGAGGAGGGTGAGACAGTAGAGGTGAGAGGAGAGGAGGGTGAGACAGTAGAGGTGAGAGGAGAGGAGAAGGAGGAGGAAAGCAGCGAGAAACTAGACCCCATGGTTCTCCTACCGGCTGGAACACCTGGGAGGGCGGGGTGGCGGCCATCTTGTCCTTGCGAGGTCGTCCCTTCTTCCTCTTCTCCCCTGGCTCCGCCCCCTCCAGCAGCTCTGACTTCCTCTTGCAGAAGGACAGGGGCTTGGCGGCCATCTTGCCCTCACTGTCACTACTGCTGTCTTCCCTCCCCCTCTGGGGCTCCCTGGACGGCACCCTAGGGGGGGGACACTTTTTAGAATACAATGTGATATAATGTTATGTAATATTTATTTCGACCTGTAAACCTTTTTTTTTTCTGCATGTGTGTAGGGAGGTGTGTGTGTGTAGGAAGGTGTGTGTGTAGGAAGGTGTGTGTGTTCGTGTGGGGTGGGGGGGTCTTGTGAACATTGCAGCTGCTGTACCTGTCCAGGGGGGTGAGGCCGGCCACAGAGGCGATGGTGACCCCGGGCGTCGCCTTTGACCTCTCGGTGAACCTGGAGTCCAGAGCCTTCATGGGCTCCATCCTTGCGGAGGAGGTGAGGAGGAGCCCACTCTTCAGGGACGACGCCGCTCCAATGATGCTGGGGGGGGGGGGGGTTAGAGGACACTACAGTAGAGGACAGTAAAGGAGAGGACAGTAGAGGAGAGGACAGTAAGGTAGATTTTGTACCAGTCTTTGGCGTCGTCCAGGGTCTTGCCGGGGGGAGGGGAGGTCAGAGGGTCCTGATTGGCCCGCAGGCCCAGGGAGTTGGCCGTGGACGAATCAGAGGACAGCTGGGGGGTCAACTGACTGGACACGGCAGAACCAGGAAGTATGGGAACGCTGTTGAACAACGCTGGAGAGAAGTCCCTGAAACACACACACAAGTCAACAACATGGAAAGGTGGGTGTGTGTACAAACCCTGTGTGTGTGTGTGTGTGTGTGTGTGTGTGTGTGTACTAACCCTGTGTCTAGCTGAGCGATGCAGAGGGGTGTGTGTGTGTGTACTAACCCTGTGTCTAGCTGAGCGATGCAGAGGGGTGTGTGTGTGTGTGTGTACTAACCCTGTGTCTAGCTGAGCGATGCAGAGGGGTGTGTGTGTGTGTGTGTGTGTGTACTAACCCTGTGTCTAGCTGAGCGATGCAGAGGGGTGTGTGTGTGTGTGTGTGTGTGTGTACTAACCCTGTGTCTAGCTGAGCGATGCAGAGGGGTGTGTGTGTGTGTGTGTGTGTGTGTACTAACCCTGTGTCTAGCTGAGCGATGCAGAGGGGTGTGTGTGTGTGTGTGTGTGTGTGTACTAACCCTGTGTCTAGCTGAGCGATGCAGAGGGGTGTGTGTGTGTGTGTGTGTGTGTGTGTGTGTGTACTAACCCTGTGTCTAGCTGAGCGATGCAGAGGGGTGTGTGTGTGTGTGTGTGTGTGTGTGTGTACTAACCCTGTGTCTAGCTGAGCGATGCAGAGGGGTGTGATTCTTCTCCTCCCATCAGCTGTCCTGGTCTCCACCTGCTTCTTCAACAGGTTCTGGAACCGCACACACACACTCAATATCCCACACATAGTCGCCGCCCCCCACCCTGATCCCCCCCCTCACCTTGCGGATCTCCCCCCCCCCTCACCTTGCGGATCTCCTCCAAGCTCTCCCCGTTCACCACGCTGGTGAGTTTGGGGGTGTGTGTGTCGCGGGGCGCCAGGCTCCTGGCCGGCGCGGCCTGCTGCTGGTACTGAAGCATCTCTGGGTTCTCGATGATGGTGGAGCCCAGCTGGGCCTCTGTGGTGATGGCCAGACTCTTCCCATAGATGTTAGAGTGGATGGTGTTCTGGAGGGGGAGGAGAGTGGCAGGAAGGAGATTCAGTAAGCTGTGTTATCATGAACTATGGCCAACTGTGGCACGTGTGTGTGTGTGACAGACCTTCTCGTCCTCGTTCAGGGCGTCTCCCAGTTCGTCCTGAGAGAAGTCCAGATACGCCACCGTCCCATCCATGGAGCACACTAAGATCCCCAGACCACTCAGAGTCCTGCACACACACAAACACACACACACACACAACGCGCATTAGAGAAAGTGCTAAGACACACACAGAGGCACTACACAGACCATTCAGTCCTGACACACACTCACCAGGAAATGTCCATGATGGACTTGTCGAACAGGTCGTGTATGACCACCAGGGGGCGCTTGAGAGAGGTGAGCTGTGGAGACAGCAGAGTCAGCATGGACACACAGGCTGTGTCTACTACCGAGCACTTGTGCACTTCGAGCACTGACTTTCAGTGCTTAGAGCGCTTACACTGACAGAACCAGCAGAATTCAGGGCACTGAAAGTACCCGGATGGCGCACTGCAAACGGTCAAAAAATGCAGTGTACAACGATGGACACTACTCGCCCTACACGGGAGCCATCTTGGCTACGTAGCGGAAGAGGAGGAGCCCTTTCGGCAGCTTTTCATTTCTAAAATAATGGCGGACGAAATGACTCGCGAGCAGATTTGCGTCCGTCACTTCCCGCCAAGTGGTTAACATAAGTGTTCCATTTGAGACAGCACTAATCAGCGACGGAGTGCACTACAGATGTAAGTGCACTGTATTGCTGTGCACTGTATTGCAGTGTACTTCGTAAAGTGTTCGGTAATAGACACGCCCACACACACACACTATACACATACACACTCTCTCTCTTTCTCACACACTCCCCTCCCTCACCCAGACAGACAGCGATCGGTCCTTGCTGCCCACAGCGCAGCAGCAGTAGGGGCAGCTGGGTTTGGGGCTGCTGCCGTTCTTCTGCTGTTTCTTGAAGATCTTAGGGTTGAATTTCTGGAAGAAGGTGGAACAATTTGTAAAGGGTTGCCAAGTTTGTCAGAAAAGCTCAAACCACCCCCCCAGTGAGTGGTTGCCAGGTTTGCTACTCACCACTACGGTGACGGCCTTGCGGTGGCCCACGAAGTCCATGTTGGTCCTCCAGCCGTCCCTCTCGATGATCTGGGCCGTGGGGCCAGAGTTGTTCATAGCGTGAGCCGACACCAGGTACTGACCATCTGGAGACCAGCTCAGACGCAGCACATGGGTGGTACCTCCACACTGGGGGCAGAGAGACACACGCACACAGAGAGAGAGAGAGAGAGAGAGAGACAGACACACACACACACACACAGAGAGACAGACACACACACAGACAGACAGACACACACACACACACACACAGAATTAAAGGTCAGGTATATCGAGGCAGCTAAACTAAAATAGAGTTCTTTAGCTCCACCATTGTCCTCACGACTGGGGGGTCTAGAGGGAGGTTCTAGTGAGGTCCTCTTGCTGTGTTCTGGCCCCCACCTCGTTGAAGGGCTTGGTGATGTTGGTCTCCAGCTGCCAGTCCACAGTTCTCCAGACACGCAGGCTGTGGTCGTCTGCCTGGGAGGCCACGTACTTCCCCACCGGGTCCCACGTCAGCCCCTTCACCAGGCCCGTGTGCCCCCGCAGACACGACACCATCTCTGGGGGGGGGGGGGGGGGGTGTTCAGTGTTTCCACACCATCAACTGACAGCCCCGGGGGCTGGGGGGGTGTAAAAGCAGACAGGAAGTGGAGTACCTGGGAACTTGCGTGCGTTCCAGATGACGATGGTGTTGTCCACACTGCAGGAGGCCAGCCACACGTCATGAGGAGACCAGGCCACATCCATCACATCTGGGAACACACACACGTGTTCAAACATACACACACTCAAATACACAAACGTGTTCAAACACACACACACACACACACGGTGGTCCAGACCTCCGGTGTGGTTCCTCAGGATGGTCACACATCTCCACTGCTCCACATTGGCCAGCTTGCTGCTGGAGCCGAACACCGTGCTGGGCCCGATCAAGCTGCAGGGCAGGGGGACATGTCACTGGAGGGGGTAGAGCAGTACTGCTGCACTATACAGGTGTGTGGGTGTGTGTGTGTGTGTGTGTGCGCGCGTGTTTGTGTGTGCGTACGTACGCAGCTCTCTTCCACACCATCACCAGTTTGTCGTCTCCTCCAGAAGCCAGATAGAGGCCGTTGTTAGACCAGCGAACACAGTTCACACATGCTGAAATCAACAACCCAGTTCACACACTTGTCATCAATAATACATTTACAATGTGACAAGGGTATGTGTGTGTGTGTGTTAGGAGAAAGATGAGTAGAGAGGGAGGAGGGAGGAGAGGTACCTAGGTGGTTGTCCATCTGGCAGAGCATCTTTGGAATGTTCTCGTTCTTTTCATCCTCTTCTCTGAGCACAGGAGCCATGTTCCAGATGACCACCTTCCCAGAATCCTCTCCTGCAAAGAAACCCAGCGCAACTTCAACAATCCAACACTGTGCACGCCAGCACTAAGATCTACATCTTTAGATTGAGCTGAAACGGGGTGTAGAGGTGTCCAAACTTACCTTGGCCGCCTGTTGCGAATTTGGTTCCATCGGGATGGATATCGATTGAAAATATTGGTTTTCCTGCCAAGAAAACACAAGTGGGAGGAAATGTCAAACCCTAACCATGTCAAACGAATGCATCCGTTAGACTCTGGTCTATATAGCATGTTGGGTGCTTCGAAGAAAACTACCATGAGTATCAAAACGTTGGGTTCCTAATAAACAACTAACTCGATGTTAGCTGTAGCAGTGCTCTATTATGGCTAATTTCACCTGCAACTTGACATGCACTCACAGATGGTTACCTTAGCGATCTACTAGTTCAAGTAGGCTACATCTGATTTTACAACACAGCTACTGAATATGCAGCCGGTGTTGATGCTAGCTTGCCATGTCAGTTGAAAACATGACTCGATGAGTGCAACTCTAAAAAGGCTCGCACTAATTATGCAATCATGTTAACGAGCGAATAAGGCGAAACAAAAGGGATGTTAAAATCACAGTGCAGTCTGTTGTTTAATTAATTGGGAATGCATGAACGTTACCGTGCTAGTGGATAGCTAGCCAACTATCTAGCACCAAAAAATACGACTGGCCATATATATGGTTCCCTACCAACAACAAAAGAGCAACTTGAATCCATAACAAGATTCCAGCACAACATCGATTCAAAATGCTCACCATTGTGACTAACCCAACTTGGTTTCAACAGCTTCATCTCGATCACGACGCGATCAAATCATATATTTAAGGTCTGATTGTAATTTCTCCGCTCTTGCACGGACTTCAGGTATCCCCGATTAAGCGATACCCCTCTCTTTGTGTCAATGTATGTCCGTTACTTTGGTCTTCGGTTAATTCAACTCATGTCTGCACCCTCCTGCATCTTTCACCCTCCAAACCAACGAAGAAGAATCGGAGAAACAGCGGCAGAATACCGGAAGTTCTCGGATTCACCATCCGTTGGAATATTCTTATAACTGTATAACTTTCAACTGATTGTATTTATTGTTATATATAAAACCCCGGTAGTTATGTTTCTGGCATTAATAAACAATTATAATAAATCGACCTCTTTCGGTGTTCTGGCAGAATGCAACAAACGTTTAAGGTGGCTCACCGCCACCTACTGTTTGGGAGTGTGAGAGACCATTACCAGCAACAAAAACATCCTCGAGCACAGCCACAGCAAAGAAACCATGGAGACAGTCGGTAAGAGACTGGAGCGATCTGGTCTGTCTTTCTCATCCAACAAACTGTTGACTATTCTTAGTCTTAGTAACCACATATTTACAAGCTATATAACTATATGTTCTGTCGATGTCCGCAGACCCTACCCAGTGCGAATCTCTGGTCCTCGAGGCTGTGTCTGCCGCCCTGTCAACTCCCTGCCCCTGCCTCGGGCTCCACCAAACCTCCTGACACACCCCCTCCATCTCCACACGCACCCCCTGATGCAAGGTGTTGAGGACAGGGTCCACACCTGCAGGTACACCTCCAAACCTGCAAGTAGCAGGCAGCCAGCATAGAGGCAGCAATCATTTGTTTAAATTATTATAGGATTGAGGAAGATGCTGATGCACCCTGGTACCAGAGAAGCGGTGGACTACTTCTAAATTTACAGTCACTGTGGTCAATACGTCTAAAATGTCTCTCACCAACTCCCTAGAAAGTTCATGAAGACATGATGTATGGCATTTGAATATTGTCCACACAGTATTACAGGACCATGAACTACTTAATTAAATAGTGAAATAATTATATATGGATTTTACATCAAATGAATTAGTATTTTAATGAATTCATGACACATTTAATAACACATTTATTAATTTAATTCCTATTTTAATTAATTAATGACACATTTAAGTAATTATTTAATGGTGTATTTATGTAATCACTATTTATGTGGCACTTTTAGTCCTCCATAGTTTTTAAAGGGGTACTATTAAAATGCCACCATTGGGTTGCGCTTCAATATCGCCATCTAATGGTTTAATGTGAGCATTACAAGTGCAGTTGTAATTGTAAACCACCAGATGGCGGTGGTAAAGCGCAGCCCTATGTAGTCAAACCGATTCCATAAAGGTTTCTCTTCGCTGCATACCAAGCTTGTTATAAATCCATCTGTCAGGGTCCACATATATTTCATAGGGTTATCCAGTCAGAGAGCAGAATGACTGGAACATAGAAGACGCCAGTAAAGGGACAGTCCTCAAAATAACATGGTTCATATCTGCATATAAAAGATACCTCTATGTGTCTATGGGCCGATTTTCCGATCACAAGATACATTTATGATGAAGCATGACTGACAGTATATTAATGACGATCATCAACCAAAGACAAACGTCATCTCCAGGTCTCACCTCACCTTCAACACGTCTCGGGGTATTCTGCTTAAGTCGTCGACATATTCCTTGCACGTGTAACACAGGAAGTTCTGTTGGAATTGATTGACTTTTTAGAAGCCTTTTTACATTTGCGTTTGCCTTTAACAAATGTTTTTACAGTCGCTTTACAGAAGCTTTGGCTACGCCAGCGCAATCAGAATCAGTTAGCTCTCTGATTTCACACAACTAAACGTGTTATTAGTGTATCTTCTATTCCATGTCTATAATTCAGCTTTAAAGGCAGGGAACTCATCGTAGCGGTATCCATTTGGGTCTATTGTTAATGTTCGTCTTAAGTTAAAAGTTTCCTATACCTAAAATTCGTAGGAAAAGTTTCATACCCGCACAAACACAATGATTGCTTTTCTCTATTGATATAATTCTTTGAAATGGAAAGAAACCCCGTGTCGATTGTAAATTAAACAGTCCTCTATTTCCTCGAGACGAATAATCACACACGGTCTTGTCCTCTCCCGGTGATCAGTTGTAATTTGTTGGGTTATTGGTGCTCCTGTCGCCATGGTGCAGCGCAGAGTAGGCCTAGCCTACATTCTTTCAAGGCCGTCCTTCTATGCATGCTATTTTGGGGAGTCGCCGGTGAAGCTGACTGCAGGTCGGCCAAGGGAGCGAGGTAAACACAGCCACAGAGTGGATATTCAGCTAATTTTCTTGCGGTGTCAAATCTCTATAGCTTTCAAACCACTCCATCCACGGGCTCCAAATAAATGTGCGTTCAACTTTGAACACTTTTTAATTTCCCCGATTCGGAGTTGGACATTTGTTTTCTTCATGATTACGGACATTATTGCGCTTCAATACCGCCATTTGGTGGTATAATGTCAGAATTAAAGGTGACGTTCTCGCAGTAAACCTCCAGATGGCGGTGTTAAAGCGCTGACCTATGGCATAACTACTTATTTAAAAATGTACATGCAATTCTTACATCAAACCACTTAGTGGCAGTGTGGATTCCACATAGAAACGTGTTTTATTTTTATTGTGAACCAGGCAGGAGAAGCCTCCAGCGTCCTCCCCCGCCCGAACCACTGCCCTGGGTCCTTGTCTAGAGGCCTGTATCTCCCTGTTCTGGGTCCTTGTCTAGAGGCCTGTATCTCCCTGCCCTGGGTCCTTGTCTAGAGGCCTGTATCTCCCTGCCCTGGGTCCTTGTCTAGAGGCCTGTATCTCCCTGCCCTGGGTCCTTGTCTAGAGGCCTGTATCTCCCTGCCCTGGGTCCTTGTCTAGAGGCCTGTATCTCAGTGCCCTGGGTCCTTGTCTATAGGCCTGTATCTCCCTTCTCTGGGTCCTACTCGAGGCCTGTATCTCCCTTCTCTGGGTCCTACTCGAGGCCTGTAGGAAAATCCTCCTCTCTCAGAGTGAAGTCATTACAGGGAGTGAAGACATTTCCCTCTGCCCCATCTCCCTCCGACCGCTCTTTCTTTCTTTCTCTCTCTCTCTCTCTCTCTCTCTCTCTCTCTCTCTCTCTCTCTCTCTCTCTCTCTCTCTCTCTCTCTCTCTCTCTCTCTCTCTCTCTCTCTCTCTCTCTCTCTCTCTCTCTCTCTCTCTCTCTCTCTCTCTCTCTCTCTCTCTCTCTCTTCTGCTGTCTTCTCTCCTTTTTCTTCTCCCTCGTTCCACCCTCTTCTCTCTCATCCTCTGTCTCTAATTTCCTTTCCCTCGCTGGTGCTGTTATCTCCCCAACACATCCTCTCCTCCTTTCTCCCCACCTCCTCCCCCCTCTCCTCTCCCCCCAGTGGGAAAGAGGATGTGAAGAGTGGGAGTTTGGAACAATTCCTACGTTGAGACTCTTGGTTCCCCAGTGTGAGATAGGACTCAGCCTTCAGATGTGTAACAGCAAACATCCCTTCTTACACTTCAACAACAGGCCACAGAGTCGGTGTATGTAGAGATAAATACTGCTGGAATTATAACAAGGAAAAGCTCTTCTCTGGGACGGATTCTCTGGAAGGATGTGATACGGAAAATACATGGTGTGACTTGAAAAGTAACGATGTATTTATTTTAAGGTATCATACACATTTTAGATAGGATTCAATTGTTAGGTTTTTCTAAACCTAACAATTGGATGTGGATATTATGATGGATGTGACCTGCGGACGATCACTCTATCAGCTGATCACCCTATCAGCTGATCACCCTATCAGCTGTCAGGGATACAAAGGTAGAGGCTGGGAGATGGTCTGTCTACAGGGATGGTCTGTCTACAGGGATGGTCTGTCTACAGGGATGGTCTGTCTATAGGGATGGTCTGTCTACAGGGATGGTCTGTCTACAGGGATGGCCTGTCTACAGAGATGGTCTGTCTACAGGGATGGTCTGTCTATAGGGATGGTCTGTCTACAGAGATGGTCTGTCTACAGGGATGGTCTGTCTACAGAGATGGTCTGTCTACAGGGATGGTCTGTCTACAGGGATGGTCTGTCTACAGGGATGGTCTGTCTACAGAGATGGTCTGTCTACAGGGATGGTCTGTCTACAGGGATGGTCTGTCTACAGAGATGGTCTGTCTACAGAGATGGTCTATGTTCATATTTTCATTTACAGAGCTTCCCTCTCAATCGTTTTCTCCAAAGGAGACTTAAAAGTTTTAAGTTTTTCTTTCTCCTCCAGAATATATTTACATAAAACATTAGTTGTAGCAGATTTATCCCATTAGCCCGAGCTACACGGCTAATTAGGAAGAACTGAAAAAAAAAAAAAAAATCTGCTTCCCTCATCGCCGCCTCCTCCTTAGGAACAGATGTTTTGAGTTTCAGAAACACGCTCATAAATAACTTTTGCACCACAATATGAGGGCTCCGTCACCTGGAAGGCATGGCGGAGACCCCGGCCTTGTTCAGCAGCCGCCCTTAACTCCGACTGACAGGGTGCCAGACTTCTCAGGCATATCGTTTGAAATTCTCTCACACAATTTTCTCTGACTAATTGTCCTCCTACATTCAACATCCTTGAGGATGACAATTGTGTTCACCATACTGTCGATAAGCATGTCGATTTATTCCAGTTTTATGAGGGGCAATGCATGAGTGAATTGCACACTTCGGGGGAAGAGGGGCGTAAATCGGTCCGCATCACTAGAACGATGCAGAGTCGCTCTGGAACGATGGTGGAGAGGTGCTCCGGGACGGGGGGCGGCCCTGTGGCGGGGGGGGGGCGGCCCTGGGGCGGGGGCTTTTATGACCTCATCCGATTTACGAGATGGAAAGAGGAAGGAAAGCCATGCATGCAAGGTTGTTCACTCGGCCAGCGTGCGAGGTTGTTCACTCGGCCAGCGTGCGAGGTTGTTCACTCGGCCAGCGTGCGAGGTTGTTCACTCGGCCAGCGTGCGAGGTTGTTCACTCGGCCAGCGTGCGAGGTTGTTCACTCGGACAGCGTGCAAGGTTGTTCACTCGGCCAGCGGAGCCCACATTGTTCTCAAAGAGAACGTGCATCTGATGTTGGTGTGGAGTTTAAATGTGGAAGGTGGCAGAGGCTGTAAATATGGATATCAAAAGATCATTACCGCAGGGTTAGGGTTAGGGTAACAGGGTATTCTTAGAGAAGGCTTCAGGGCAGTGAGGGTTAGGGTAACAGGGTATTCTTAGAGAAGGCTTCAGGGCAGTGAATGTGGCAGTGAGGAAAAAAATGAAAATAACTCTGAATCTAGACCTGCTGAATATGAGGCAGTAGACAAGTGAACACTCTTCAGAGCTCATAACAATGTGTTATTTTCCCACAATGTAAACTAAACATGCTCCCTTTGAATACTACAGGCTACTAATCTGCATCTCCAGTCCACACTAGACTGGAGTAACGAGGGGAAAAGGTCAAACTAGCGACCCTTGACCTGGACCTGGCTTGCCCCCCCACCCCCAGTGGTAAACGTTATTGCTTGTAAGAATTTGTTGGTTTAGAGAGAGAAAATTGAAAATGGTCGAGGGAGAGTTCAGCAAAACTCAATTAATTTTTCAATCTTGGCCTTCTTTTGCAGTAAACAGTGACCACTTTACTAGTGTTGTTTACATTCTGTTAAACATATTTTACCAGCCAACCTTGAAATGTGTTATAATGTCACTGATTAAAAACACAATCTCACTTTATGTGCATCTTGTGAGTTTATCCGTAAATTAGATTTGCTTTTCCATTTTCAGGTTTGCAGTGTGATGATGTTGCGCAGTTTGCAGTGTGGTTTGCAGTGTATGTTACCAGCTATGAGGATGATAAGATCTCTCCCCTCTCTACTTGCTGTAGGCGAAGAGCTCATTGTTTACGGCAAGAGAAGCTCTTGCCTCAACCACACCAGACCTGGTCAGCATTCCAGAGCATTCAGGAGCATTCCCACTCTGCAAGGGCACCTGTTCAGACAGGTCATGTTGTCAATGTCATACCACAGAAATGTCACGTCAACAAGCCAGGAGGGACACAGGGATGGGTGCAGCTCAGTGGTAGTGACAGGTGCAGGGACTGTACTACTGGGTGCAGTTGAACATTTTACCTACATTCTTTCCCGTCGACAAAGGTGGCTCCCTGAGCGCTGTCTTCCGAGGTGAGGAAGAGCCGGACCAGCAGGCCAGACAGGCGGTGTCCGAGGTGAGGAAGAGCCGGGCCAGCAGGCCAGACAGGCGGTGTCCGAGGTGAGGAAGAGCCGGGCCAGCAGGCCAGACAGGCGGCAGCGCGAAAGGCTTCGACAAGACGTAAAGACACTGGCGCCTCAAACTGTACGGTCGTAAAAACAAGGCAGATAGATGGAAGATTTACTGCAGAACTGAACTGGGACACATCACATCTCACGGTGCAAAGCCTGTGTCATGTACGTCTGTGTTGGCATGGTAATCCTGGTGACAGAGTTCAGATATAATGTGTTCTTTTAGCAGAGGCTTTTATCTAAAGCAACAGACAGCATAGGGGGAGATTTGAACCTGTGACCTCTTGATCCGCAGCTCAAACCAGCTTTACCCTCCCTTCCACTGTGTGCATGAGAGTTCCAGTCAGCTGCTCTGAGTCCGGAGGTGACAAGACACCAACGTTCACCTCGTACAGTAAGTTTACTCCATCTCGGACAGTTGGTTTTCCGATAAGACATTGCCTCTCTAATTTATCACCACCACAGTGTTCAATCTGGGCTAATGTAGATCTCCCAGTAAATCTCTCAACCTCACCCCTCCTTACCCCACTCATAAAATCCCCCACCTAGAGCTGCCTGGATTCAACCCCAGCCCCCTGGTGATGGATTGGCAGGGTTGCTAAGGGTGTGGGATGGTGATGCTGGATGGCTCTGTGTCCTGTGGAGAGAACAGAACAGTCAATCAGTCTCTTCTGACTGGCTTGTTGCTACGGCGATGCTTTTTTCTCATGGCTCTGAACTTCAGGAGGCAGTTTCAAGTGTTCTGGAAGAGAATCTACATGAATGCTCAAACATTTGAATTCTAAATTGTTTGCAGACGGTGGGACAATGGGTTTTAGCCATGAAACACAGTCAGCTTCTTAAGAACGTGTCTTCCTGTCGTACAGTGTGTTAGGAACATGACGTAAATCCACTGGGTCAGAACACAGCAATCAGCTGACTTCACCTGTCAATCATTGGCTGAATTACCCTGCAGACGTATTCCAGGGCTCTCTTTGATTTACAGTCATTTGTTTGAACCTAAATCTCAGTACGCAGGATAAACTCTAGTCAATCCAATTTTTTCCTACATATGGTTAATCATACTAGTCCCCTCAATGTACAGTAAGAATCAGTTGATGCTGGGATATACAGAACAGAAATCACATTACCTTCCTACCTTTTATTTCCAACTGGTAATTGCATCCAACTTTGTGTGAACATTTGTCTCTAACTTTCTCATGCTGTTACTGGATTACACTGCAGCAAAAGAATGAAAAGAAAAGAAATACGTATCTAATGTGATAAAGCATGGATTATCAGTCTCACGCATTCATAATGTAATTTGTACCTTCTAACACAGCTTGTTGTGCCATGAAGGTTTTATACGAATGATCAAACCCACAACACTCACCTCCAACATCTGTGTTCACGGTCAGGGAAGAAGAACATGTGTAGAATGTGGCGCTTCACCACACTACAGACAGAAGAGAGAGGGATGAACGGGAAAGGGGGAGGGAGGAAAGAGAGGAGAGAACGAGGCCGACCACATACATCTGTGTGATCATCATTCCTGCTGCTCTTCTCCGTACAGATGTTTCTCCCAGCGGGCGCTGCAGATGTGGTCGAACGAGGACACACTTCAACACACCCTCTCCTCTGGGATGTCCAGTGAGTCTGATCATACTGGGCTGGTGGGGAGGACAGAGTCCCTCTGGTCCACCTGGGTGCCTGTGATAAGGAGGAGGAGAGGTTGTGAGTGATGGGTGTTGATGGGTGTTTTCTAATGGAATCCAGATGAACGCAGAAGGGAGGAAATTGCAGTGAGAGGAGGTGATGGGCGTCTCCTGTTGTGGACCAGTCCTAACAGGCATGACCTTTGCAACCGTACGCACACACAAGCACATACACATGCAACACATTCATGCAAAACAACACAGGCAACACACTGTGGAACATACAAATGAAAAGGTAGATCGACACATCTGACAAGACAACATTACTGACCCACCCCCCCAGAAACCACAAGCCATATGGACACTTCTTCTGATGATCAAAGCTGTGATGCAGTTCTATCACCAGTAAATAATGCCAGATTTGCGGCAGACATTGGGAAATGTCTGAAGTGGATTCTTCCTTTTGGACGTTGTCCAGGTGGTTCTGCTAAGATGCTGAGTAAACATAGTTCAGCACAGACCAGGAAACTCCTCCTCACACACTGGCTTCAGGACATATTACACTGTTTTCTCCACTCATGTATAATGCACTTCTGAAAGCACCACACCACTATCCTCAGCCAGTACTTGTCTGCTATAGAGCTAACTAACCTAGCTTACCTGGTGTGTGTGTGTTGCTACTGTACTGGTGGGTCTGGATGGGCCTGCTCACGAGCCCATCCAATATAGATGTATTTATATTTTTAGAAAACGACTCAATATGTCGTTTGCTTTTCTTATCGTTTATCTATTTAAGTGATATTCAGGATGTCATACTGTTGTAAAATGTAAAGGAGGGCTGGGGTATAATTTTGGTACTGATTGGAGCCAACAATCTGTCTGTAATTTATTTCAACCAATTAAGATAATTTTGTACCTTAGCGCGTGTGTGACGGGTGCTTCCATTGGCCAGCTGAAATCTTACCCCAGAGCGCCAAATATAAACGCCGCTGCTTTGATAGCTAGGGTTACTGTAGCTTAAAAACGAATAGCCCGGTTATGGTGACCAACAAACTTAACCTAGCAGTAACAACGGCAAAACAAATGTTATTTTCTTAAAACCAAGATTGGCGGAGCAGGTGACTAATTCGGCTGCAACTGTTTTGAGTCCATTAACACCGGGGAGAGGAGCCACGAAATTACCGCCTTCAAACACCACAGGCCGGCCTCCACAGCTAGCTAATGGCGTCAACTGACACCGAAAGCAGCTCAGGGCTAGTTCTCCTCAAGTCTCCTCAACAAGTAATCTGATCAATACTAGACTGAGAGCCTACATGTCAACACCTCGTCTGAACATCTTCGCCTTTGCCTTTGAACGGGAACTGTCAGACTTAATAAGCTGTGATAAAATCATATATTTTCAACAGTAAGCCTCGACCTCTCCGCCTCGCGCAGTGGCCTGGTAAGACTAGCCCGGGAAGACATCCAAACCGTATCAGCCTGATACGGTTTATTTGTCGCTCTCGTCAAATATAGCGACTTTTTGCAACAGTGGAAATGTCCGTTTTCGTTGTTGAGCAGCCGCAAAATGACATTGTACTGTAGTCTGTGTTGTCATAGAAAGTCGAACCTCGCTACAGAAAGCGGAGCTGGGGGTGGACGAGGGCCCCAATTTGGTTTGGATTTACGTCATCACGTAATCTAGTGTTGTTTAGCAATTTTTCAGAGAACCAATAGCGACTTCAGGTGAGATTATTTTGGCAACACTGGTCTCTGGCTGTGCATTGCAGATATGTTGCCAATGCCATATAATATCTCTAGACTTTGATGCTTAATACTGTATGCAGTCGTGCTGTGTGAAGCTGTTGTCCCTTCATCTGCTATGGTGTGCTTGTTCAGAATTTGAATATAGTGTCTTGTAGTGACTGAACCAAGTGGGCAGGTTTGATTGTAGGGATGTTTAGGGGTGTCAGAATGATGACACAGCAGGCCAACACATAGCAGAGCACTTTCTCTCTTGTAATGTAAATACTATTGAGAAAGCACGTTATGGAATGCATTGAGTGACCCAGCTACCTTTTATTCAAACGCAGCTGCATTTTCTATTCTGGCTTCACCATCAGTGTGTGTGAGAGAGCGTGTGCGTGTGTGTGTGTGAGAGAGAGAGCCTGTGCGTGTGTGTGTGTGTGTGAGAGCCTGTGTGTGTGTGTGAGAGAGCCTGTGTGTGTGTGTGTGTGTGTGTATGTGTGTGTGTGTGAGAGAGAGAGCCTGTGTGTGTGTGTGTGTGTGTGACAAATAGAGCACTTACTGAACTGACACTTCATTGACTCAAACATGACCTTGCTAACTGCCGCTCTGGAGAGTTCAGGCTGATCAGACCAGAAGAGCTGCTATTAAAAGGTTTTCCTGTTACTGTTACTACGGTTACTGTTAATACTGTTACAGTGCTGAGGGGAGATGAGAATGGAATAGTCTACAAGGATAATGGGAACTTGATTAACACTTGAATTTTAATTCGCATATTAATATTTACGATGTCATACTATTGTTCTTTTTAATGGATTTCATTCTTCGTCTCTCTGAAATTAATACAATCTAGATTTAAATATTTATCCTTGAAATTAGTTTATGGAAAGTGAGAATGAGAAAACGTATTTCTCATTTTGGTCCAATAATATGTTGCAATAATATTGTTATGTGCATACTTGTGCATTTCTAACTCAGCATGAGATTGTTATGTGGAAACTGACATTTAATTAATGTCAACAGATGATGACACGCTGTTGAGTCCAAACTGAAATACCTTAAGAGATGACATCACCAGGCTGAGGGATGTTGCTGTGTTGGTGAAGTCTGTGTGCATGTGTGAGAGCACAGCATGTGTGTGTGTGTGCATGTCTGAGAGCACAGCATGTGTGTGTGTGTGCATGTCTGAGAGCACAGCATGTGTGTGTGTGTAATGGAGGCTATGAACCTGTGTACAGTGACAGACAGCATGTGCATTAACACAAGGTTGTGTGTACAGCACTTACCACAGTGACAGACAGCATGTGCATTACATTTACATGTAGTCATTTAGCAGACGTTCTTATCCAGAGCGACTTACAGTAAGTACAGGGACATTCCCCCGAGGCAAGTAGGGTGAAGTAGGGTGAAGTGCCTTGCCCAACCACACAACGTCATTTTGCACGGCCGGGAATCGAACTGGCAACCTTCAGATTACTAGCCCGATTCCCTAACCGTTTAGCCACCTGACTCCCATTAACATTAACACAAGGTTGTGTGTACAGCACTTACCAGCTCTCCTGGGCTGTGGAGGCAGTGGGATCCAGTGACAGACAGCATGTGCATTAACACAAGGTTGTGTGTACAGTACAGCACTTAGACCCCCACTAGCAGACTCACACAGGGAGGAAACTGACCCTGGTCTTTCTGTCGTCGATGACCACTTTTATTAATATGATGTATTATAGGTAATTACTCTGCACCTTAATCAGATGGTAATACTTAAACTGAATGAATAATAACATACACTCTTTCAGCATCTTATGCGTAAATGGGATGGTAATATTGACTAGTCTCACGGTGCTTCGCATCGCCGCAGCACTGCGATGCTGTCAGAGCATTCTGGAGGCGGAGATGAAGGATGGGGTTTCAGAGTTGATATAAAGCTCTTGAGGCCCGGAAGATTCTGGGTTTAGCAGCAGGTGTGTCCTGAGCAGGGAGGGATACAGGGGTGATGCAGCAGGTAAACGGAGGAGGGTGTGAGGTGAACAGGGGTGATGCAGCAGGTAAACGGAGGAGGGTGTGAGGTGAACAGGGGTGATGCAGCAGGTAAACGGAGGAGGGTGTGAGGTGAACAGATTTATCTGGAGTGAAGGGAAATATATTCAGCCCCTGGCAGAAAGCCTTTTACATGGGGACCTGCTTTGAGTTGCTGTCAGGCTCACATAAAGGTACCTGGGTATTCTGTGCATAGTCAGTCCCCAACAGCCCTGGAGCCCTGCCCGATTGATAGGGTTACCTAACCCTAACCCCCAGGAGTAACGCCATGAAGATCAGGAGCTTTCTACCAGGATCTGCTGATCACATGCCCCTGAGAAAACACAACCAATATACTTTATTGGTGTGTTTTGCGATTCCCATGTGTTTCTATGATTAATTCTGAACATAGGGAGAGCAAAGTTAACTCTCTGGGCCGATGTAAACTCAACACAAGTTGTCAATCTCGTACTGGTTCTTTACCAGGATAGAAATACTGCAGATGGAAAATATTCACTGGCAGCCGGGAACACCCAGAGGAGCAGTCAGATGAATTGTCTTATATGTTTTATGAAAAACCCTAGAAGGAGGAACTGTCTGGGTTATTTTACTCCCTCTGTTGTTATCTTCAGAGAGAGAGAAAGATAGAGAGAGACACTGTTATATCTGTCTATTTTTTAACCATTACAACACAGTTTCTGGTTTTTATTTCAACAGATTTGAAATTGATTTTGCCTCCTGAAATCAAACTCATTTGGTGTAAAATGAGATTCCAAACATGGATCTGCCCCCCCCCCCCAAAAAAAAACACAAACATAGTAGGCCTGTACATCAACAAACAGGTGTCACACAGCATCAAACATTTGTCACACAATTTGTCGGTTTTAACATCATAGTAACATCATATCAACTCCCATCCATTCCTACCCAGCTTCCACTAGCGCAGGCCTCTCCGGGCTTAGTGGAGGCACGTGGGTGAGGGGGGGGGGGTTGCGGTGAGAAGAGAAACCATGCACATCCTGTGTGTGAGGGGGGGAGTTAATAGCCGTGTCCATCATGGGGGTTGGACTGAAGACTGCTGTGTGTCAGTTGGGGTCAGAAACCGTGCCCTCCTGAATTAGAAGACAACAGAGTGGGAGATATCAGCCGTTCCTGCAGAGACCCACCCCCTTCTTGCCCTCCCTGCTGCCCCCCCTCCTGCTCTGCCCCCCCTGCAGTGTGCCCCCCTGCGGTGTGCCCCCATGGTGTCACTGCGAGAATGCGGTGGAGGGATTATCTGCTGTGATGTCGACACAAAGGAATGCATTCCTGTTCCCCCAAGTGTGGCCCGCTGTTGTTGAAAACCATTCCTCTCTGGGTTTCCTTTGTTTAGAGGAGCTTGGTGTTCCTAGAAAGCTGAAGTGGTGTTGGGAGTTAGGGGGACCCCACTGGATCATTTCTCTGCCTGGGATCCATTGTCATGCTTTATTGGACAGTTTTTAAGTGAAGTGTGACAGGAAAGGCAGGGAGAGAGAGAGACAGAGAGAAAGAGACAGAGAGACAGGGAAAGACATGCAGTAAAGGGCCCAGGCCGGATTCGAACGCAGGCCGCTGCATGTGTTCGTCTCTCTCTCTCTGTCTCTCTCTCCCTGTCTCTCTCTCTCCCTGCCTTTCCTGTCACACTACACTTAAAAATTACTTGCTTGCGTTCTGTACTCCTTATGTAAACCTCTTGTTAACAGTTGCCCCATGTGGCCGAGTCGAGAGCAGGTCTGTCGTCTGGCAGGTGGGCGATGAGACTGAGGAACTAAACGATCCACCTGCTCCTCCTGTCCCCCGCTTGATCCTGTGAGCATCACACCTGCGCCCCGTCAGACGAGCCCGTCACACAGACAGGAACAGGATGTGCTCTTGTGACCTGGAGGGAGGAGAGTGACAGCTGTGAGGAACAATCCTGACATCATGTCTCAAATCTCAGGTTATAGACGTTCAAGGTCAGTTTCCACATAAAGATCTATTTATAAAAATCATGAGAGGGAGGGGACTGTGTCACCCTGAGCCGGGGGGGGGGGAGGGGTAGGTGACTGTCCAAACCTCAGCCGGCCTGAGCCTGGGGGGGGGGGGGGGGGGGGGGGTAGGTGACTGTCCAAACCTCAGCCGGCCAGCCAGTGTTGAGGACAGACGGAGAGCAGGTTTAATCAGAGGGGATGACCATGATCTCCAGGCCTGTCTGAAACAGCCACATCAAACACCATCGTCTCTCTTACTCTTGCTAATGAACTTTGATGGCCCTCTCCAAATTAAACTGACACAAAGGGGCAAGTTTGTTAACCATGAAAGCACCAGGGCACATGAAGGTTGTGACCTTTTCTCTGCTGGCCGTGTGATTGAACACGAGGAGAGCGGTCCTCGCTGGACCATTAGCTTTGGGGGAGGGGGGGTGAGAGTGAGGGGGTGAGTGTGAGGGCAAGGGGGTGTGAGGGTGAGAGGGTGAGGGTTGACGCTGGCAGTCATATGGTGTGACAGGACAGGAAGCATGCCGTCGTCATGGGCGATAAAAAGAGTAATTGTGCGTTTAATGTCTCCCTGTTCTCACTTAGCCCCATCTATCTTCCTGACACAACGAGGGGGGCTTTTACACAGCAGACATCCATCAGAGAGACCCAGCCCTGCCCGGGGCTCAGCCAGCACTGAGATCATCTCAATCACAACCACAGGAAATTAAACGGCTGAGGAATGAGAGGATCTATATTTACATCTGTGTGGAATAGGTTTCAGTATAAACTATAGATGTCACATGGAGCTGACACGACAGAAAACGTCTCATTGGTGATTACAGTGAGTGTCTTTGCTCCAGGTAGCGAGTGTGGGTAGGGGTGTTTATGTGATGGTCCTGAACAGAGCCTGGAGGACGAGGAAGGAGGCCTTGTGATCTCACTTCCTGTTCCCTTCACCCTCGGGGGAGGAAGGAGTCTTCAGACTCATTAGCATAACAGTGTGAAGGAGAGGATCCTGGGAAGGAGAAGATCCTGGGGTCACAGACCTCCTCGGGATGGTTTCCTAAGCTGCTCTTAAAGAGGGCTATGTTACTCCGACACCAGTTTCAGAGAGTTTGACAAAAGGGCCAAGCTTTTGGACTGGCGGTTGGAGTGCAAACGATCATGCTGTTATTTTTATGAAATAAAACTGTAAGAGTTTATGGCTCATGGGAGACAAGAAACTTTCCAAACAAGGATTCCATGATATAACAAAGGGCTCACAGAGATCCTGCTGTAACTAGCACCCTGTAAATTGATTCATCATGGAAACAGACTTGTTTTTTCCAGACCTTGTTCCATTTTCCTCAGTACGTTACATCCCACACGTCTGCCGTAATCAATAGCAGAACCCTGGCAGGCGCGTAGGCCCATAGGACACACACGGCACCTGAACGCAGTCCTCCAACCCTGCTCCTGAACACAGAGGAAGACGACCAGGCTTGTGCTGTACGGTCAGGGCTGTGTGCTGGGGCTGACCGCTGGGGTTGGTGTGGCCAGGACAGGCCTGCGACTGGGCCCGCTCTCCTGGGCTGTGGAGGCAGTGGGATCCACCTTGTGGTCGAGCCACTTCCTGGCCCTGTCAGCTGACAGGCAGGGATCTTCTCACTGTGGGGATCCAGACAGACTGGGAGAGGTGCTGGCGCGAGACACTGTTGATGTTGTTAGCTTAGGCAGGAATCAGATTGTGGGCTGGTGTGTAAACAGCCTTACTGGGGTTGGGGGCAGTCTTCTAGAGGCAGACTTGAGGGCAGTCTTCTAGAGGCAGACTTGAGGGCAGTCTTCTAGAGGCAGACTTGAGGGCAGTCTTCTAGAGGCAGACTTGAGGGCAGTCTTCTAGAGGCAGACTTGAGGGCAGTCTTCTAGAGGCAGACTTGAGGGCAGTCTTCTAGAGGCAGACTTGAGGGCAGTCTTCTAGAGGCAGACTTGAGGGCAGTCTACTAGAGGCAGACTTTAGGGCAGTCTACTAGAGGCAGACTGGGGTACTGGAGGGCCTGCAATATGTCTAACTGGGGGAAACCGTTGATGTCAGGAAGCAGTTTTGCATGGACTACGGAGTCGCAGTATGTAGATGTACTGGTCTCTCGTGACTTATTTACATGAGCTTACATAACTACATGAATGACTATTTAAACACCCTGAAGGGTTGTCTGTGGTGGTGTAATCTCTCCCGTCAGCTGACCTGAGGAAGCAGCCCTTAGAGGCAAGATTTCAGAAAGGGTTAGAGACTTTCTGTCTCTGATGATTCCTAAAAATGCACTGCGAACAAAACATCAGTTAGCAGGACAAAGGCAGATAACAACATCCTGCATCAGTTAGCAGGACAAAGGCAGATAACAACATCCTGCATCAGTTAGCAGGACAAAGGCAGATAACAACATCCTGCATCAGTTAGCAGGACAAAGGCAGATAACAACATCCTGCATCAGTTAGCAGGACAAAGGCAGATAACAACATCCTGCATCAGTTAGCACGACAAAGGCAGATAACAACATCCTGCATCAGTTAGCACGACAAAGGCAGATAACAACATCCTGCATCAGTTAGCAGGACAAAGGCAGATAACAACATCCTGCAAATAACAACATCCTGCATCAGTTAGCAGGACAAAGGCAGATAACAACATCCTGCATCAGTTAGCAGGACAAAGGCAGATAACAACATCCTGCATCAGTTAGCAGGACAAAGGCAGATAACAACATCCTGCATCAGTTAGCACGACAAAGGCAGATAACAACATCCTGCATCAGTTAGCAGGACAAAGGCAGATAACAACATCCTGCAAAAAAAATACTTCGGTCGCTTTGAAACGGGTCCGATCCTCATTTTTTCCCAGGGTGCTTTGCGGGGGTCTCCACTCCCAGGTCCAGGGGAAGCTCCTGAATGGGGGGGGGGGGGTGACCTCTGGTGTGAGCTGGGGTCAAGGGTCAAACCCTCACCCTACCCCTGAGAAATCACAAAGAACAGCGGCCGTGGGACCAGAGCAAAGAGACGACACAAACACTATGCTAAACGCTCACGCACACTCTCCCACACACTCACTCACTCTCCCACACACACACTTACTCTCCCACACACTCACTCACTCTCCCACACACACACTTACTCTCCCACACACTCACTCACTCTCCCACACACACACTCACTCTCCCACACACACACACTCACTCTCCCACACACACACACTCCCACACACACACTCTCCCACACACACACTCACTCTCCCACACACACACACTCACTCTCACACACACACACACACACTCACTCTCCCACACACACACACTCCCACACACACACACTCTCCCACACACACTCTCCCACACACACACTCTCTCCCACACACGCACTCACTCTCCCAAACACACACACACTCTCCCACACACACACACTCCCACACACTCACTCTCCCACACACTCCCACACACACACACTCACTCTCCCACACACACACTCACTCTCCCACACACACACACTCCCACACACACACACTCACTCTCTCACACACACACACTCACTCTCCCACACACACTCACTCTCCCACACACTCCCACACACTCACATGCAGCTGTAGGGACGCAGCACTCTCTAGGAGCGCTGGGTTGAGCATCTGTACCTGGACTGTGACAGTCTACGTTTGTTGGTTCTGTGAAATCATGAGATGAGTAGCTTCTCACATCTGAGTAAACAGACTTCTGGCTCTTACTCTTTAAGCGTTGCAGGTGTGCAGTCTTACAGACCCATGGCGCTAGATGAAAATTCTGACAAAGTATCTCTTGTTTTTGTCTGCTAGTGGTGAAGTCCTGAAAATAATTTTTGAGAAAAGCTGTGATGAATTAATTTAGCTTTGGAGTCACTGTAATCCTCTTGCGTTCTGCTTAAAACAAAACAAAGGACTTCCTTTGTGCCCTTACTCAATTTTTAAATGTGTTCATTTTAGACTGTTTTCATTCACTGTCAAATCCGGACCACAACTGAAACATTTTGCCGACACAAACCATAACTATCAACAGAGTCTTATCACATTTAGATTTCTGTGGTACATGCAGCTCCCTGGAAGTGAATGAAATCTCATCTCTTTCTCCTCAGGAAACACAGCCACAGCTGGTCTCAGGGTTTGAGGATGCGTGCTATTGGCTGATAAGACAGTTGTTGGGTGATGAGCAGAGATAGAAGCACGGGAACCTGTGATTCTCATGAACCTGATACAGAGAGCTGAGATACTGAGATAAGCCGTCTCCCACACCCTCCTCTCCAGCCCGCATTCAAACCTTTGTTATTGACAGATGCTTGTGAGGCGAAGGAGATTAGAGATGAATTGACAGCTCATGTTGGCTTGGAATATAAAACAGTCTTGAATAGATTGAGTCACACCCCTCACACACTGGATGAACGCATGCAGGCCATGGACACGGACACATCGTCTACACACACACACACACTCTCACACACACACACACACAGAGGCTCATTCACACCCAGTCTCCAGACTGGGTGTGATGTTGTCTTCTGATTGTTATTTCTCACAATGTCTCCTCCAAACCCAGCGCTGTTCTCATGCCCTTCCAGAGAGAGAGACAGAGAGAGAGAGGAAGAAATAACATAATAATAATAATGTATTCAGTTCGCAAACCCTTTGATCCTAAGATCTCTCTAATGGTCACCCTGATGGGTCCCAACTTGAGAGAGCAGAGTACCGAGCCCTGGCCGCCCCTGGGGTGTGTTCCTGGGAGCTTGTTAGCATTCCTCACTGGCAGGAAACTCCACTTCCTGTGCAGATTCATTGGTCCAGACAGAAAGCATCCCTGTGAGGGTTTAGAAGGGACGTTATGAGTAAACCATGTGGTTTGGGCGGAACCAGAGGACCACGGCTTCACACTGCTGTCCCCTATGTGAGCTCCACCCTGCAGCGCTGGTAACCAGCGCACAGATTAACAGATTTGGACACAGATTAAGATCAATCTAGACAAGGGCTTGGCGGTATGTCTTAAAATGTATATCATGCAGTGACTTTTGCAGTGCTTTGCCAGGGAAGAAGAGCTGATCACCGTCCTCCCCAGCCATCCACTCTTCATCACGCCGTCCTCCCCAGCCATCCACTCTTCATCACGCCGTCACAACTCCTCAGAGGTATTCCTGACTGGTACAGTGTGGTCATCCTTCAGGGGAGATGTGAAATGCTTACATAACATCTTGAGCCAGACTCTTACTCATTTGTGCGTTGGCATTTTATGATAATGTCAACTGCACTTCTGGACTATATTGTGTTTAAATACCATTCATGTCACCCTCAAGCCATCTCTCCTGAAGGCTCTCTTCTGAAGTACTAATTTCACAGATGAAGACAAGGGTGAACGCTGTGTCCTTCAGAGCACTTCCTGTCTTCTGTGTCCTTCAGAGCACTTCCTGTCTGCTGTGTCCTTCAGAGCACTTCCTGTCTGCTGTGTCCTTCAGAGCACTTCCTGTCTGCTGTGTCCTTCAGAGCACTTCCTGTCTGCTGTGTCCTTCAGAGCACTTCCTGTCTGCTGTGTCCTTCAGAGCACTTCCTGTCTTCTGTGTCCTTCAGAGCACTTCCTGTCTGCTGTGTCCTTCAGAGCACTTCCTGTCTGCTGTGTCCTTCAGAGCACTTCCTGTCTGCTGTGTCCTTCAGAGCACTTCCTGTCTGCTGTGTCCTTTAGCTCAGAGCACTTCCTGTGTCTGCTCCTCTCTCACATTACTCATATTGTTTGTGTCTGAGTCAGACACTTAATCCACATGGGAAACTATCCCAGATGAGATCAGGTGTGCGATGATGCAGCATTTGTGTCATGTTCTTCTTATTTGTCATCACCTGGGTGTTTTGAGTATCTGGTGGTGTGTGAACCCTCTGGAACAAGTTGAACTGGTATTTCTACCTGATTCAGATACTTCCGGAACCTGTCAGAATTGAGCTGTTTGTATTAACTATGGTATGTGATGACACCTGTATATGACTATGGCATGTATGCATAGGACATTGAAGGAGGATCCAAAACCGTTTAAAAAACAATTAGAAATACATTTATTTTGTGTTCAATCGAGTTGACACATCAGTGAGCCATGATGCCAGTGTTTCATGTTTATGAGGCGTGTAACTATTTCAACTTACGCTCCCCTTCACGGTTACACAAACAAGCAAGAACTAAACTCAGCTTTTACATTGAAGAGGAAAAACTCTTATTTTTAATATGAATTTCACACTGTGAAAAAGAATACACTTGTACAAAATGGAGACTTCTGTCTGACAAAATGGAATGTCTACAAACACAACACGTCCTGTCTCCTGTACCATGTTTCACTTCCTGATAGCACATCCTTATGCAGTCAAGAAATACCTTAATATCAATAACATCCATATGCAGTCAAGCGATACGTAAATATTCGTCAGGGTGCGTCACAATGCCACCAGAATATCAAGAACACCAACCCAGCTCTGAACAAACGCCACCAAATGTTTTTGGGAAAACACAAAACAAAGTCCGTAAACAAATAGAAAATGAAATGGAAACGTCTGTTAAAGTTTAAGCAAAATGATTAGTTTCCACTGTGTATTACACTGTTAAACAGGAAGGAATGTACTCGTGATTCACCCTGCTGTGGCGCTTAGAAGACACACAGTCAAACAGTAACACAAATTACAAGACTAGCAAGACGATTCCTGTCAAGCCAAATAGAGAAACTGTTCTTCCTTGATCAGTTGCAAAATGTTACATATTTAACCATCAACAACACTTAGATGTCTACATTTGTGATTTGTATACCTGAACACAAATTGGAAGTAACCAACTCTCAAGGCATTTATAGATATTGTTTATAAGGGTTCTATATATATATATATACACACACACACACACACACACATATATATATTGACATGTAATTTCTTTAGGAAATCATCCATGTGTAATCATCCATCATGAGAATGAGAAATCCCATAGACCTCAGTTCCCGCGGTAACAAGAGAACAAAGAGAAGTATCTTCTGTTCCTCCAGGCTTTACATAGAATTTGGCAAATCCTCAATATTAACATGTTGAGGTACATGTTGCTGGGTCAGAAGAAAATGTGCAAACAATTACAAGTAACAACACAAAAACAAAGTTAACTTAATGTGTAAAACAACACAAGCAGCCAGAAGAAGGGAAACTACATTCTGTTAAACAAATAGCATTCTGTCAAAAACATTCAGTTGCAGAGTTGAGTGTATGAAACATGTCTTCTTGAGTTCCTGGCGTGAGTTCCTGGCGTGTAACGGGCGTAGTTGCGTTGCTCCTCATGAGGATCTCTGGCTAGTGTGCACGTGTGTAACGGGCGTAGTTGCGTTGCTCCTCATGAGGATCTCTGGCTAGTGTGCACGTGTGTAACGGGCGTAGTTTCCCACACTGGTATTCAAACTCAGGCTCTCTGACAGCTACGCCAATGAGGATGGACAGTATTTATACTTGAGGTGTGAGTTTAACCAATTTACATCGGTGACACGTGTTTATGGTACAAGTCCACAGTAAGGAAACGTTCAATAACTGCAAGATCCTTGGATCAATGACAGGTCTCACTCACACCGAAGCCGGTCTCCTCCCATGACCCAGCCTGGACTGGTCCAGACCGGTCTGGTTACTGGTGACTGATCAGGATGATGACCCAGCCTGGACTGGTCCAGACCGAGCACAGCAGATCCAGTCAAACATCTCATTTTAGCCACCTATTACTAACACTCTTCCTCATTCATTTACGGGCTGAAACAGCCCTATAAACTAACCCTCTGTTACTGGACGCCTAACATAATACTACTGCCACTGATAAAGTAAGGAATGATTGGATCAGTCTCAATAGACAAATACGATGCAAAAACTAAAAGATAGTTTCATCCTTTATGTAAACCTGACATGATCTCACTCGTCACCGACTCTCCAGTCCTGCGTGTTGAGCTGTGCTCTCCTGCTCCTCCTGCTCCTCCTGCTCCCCCACCTGCTCCTCCTCCTCTCTTCTTCTCTTGGGAGGCCTGAGGAGAGTTGAACAAACCAGAAAAGGTCAAGCAAACATGACAAATCCCAGCACGTTTCTAATGCTCTCCAACGTTAATTCTTCCATCTTCTAATCTTTAGCTTTCGTCTACAACAGTCTATTCAGTTCCGATACTAACCCAATTACAAATTGTTATGAATGTGAATTGTGTGTTTCATTACCATTTCCAATAAAAAATCTACTGTTAATCTGTTCTTTACATAAAAAGCACATTATCCTGAACTCTGAAAGCTCTGGTCTACCACTGAGAAGTGAAAAGGAGTTACACAACAAGCAGAGAAAGAGTCAAGAGCTTTTTAGGCAGTGGCAGATGGAGTGACCATGATAGAGTGAATATAGGAAGGAGTGAACAGGAGTTGGCAGATAGAGAGAGGCACAGAGACATGCAGATAGAGAGAAAGAGAGAGAGAGGCGGACAGGGACACTTAAAGACTTCTCAGATCCTCCGCAGACCAGCTCTCCTGGTTGGAGGGGTAATAAAACTTGATGGGGCCCAGTCCAGTGTCTATGGGGCCGTTCTAAACACATTAATAACCCTCTCAATGGGCCCACCGCGGTTGGGGTTTACCGCCCTGCATAGGTGGGCAACATTCCAGAGGCCGGCCAGGTCGCTATGGAGTTTCTCTCTCACTCGTCTTTCCTCTGCGGAGTAACAGACTAACACATTATTCCTCCCTTAGTCAAATCTCTTCCTCTCCCCCCCTCTCTCTCCCCCCACTCTCCCTCTCCCGCCCCTCTCCTACGTCTCTCCCTTCCCACCCCTCTCTCACAAGGCTTGGGAAAACCTCTGGACAAAGGACAGCTTCCTGTGTGTAATCTAAGTCAGCTTGCTGTCTTGGTGGTGAGTGTTAACAGCTACAGGAAGTTAAGCAAGGTCTTTCCTGGTCCTTATGGTGCTCAAGGCAGTTCAGAGGATCTTTTGTGCTTCATCTTTATACAATGATGAGACATCACATAGCATGAGAAACTCAACTTGGACTTTAAACAAACAAAGTCTGCACTTAGGGCACATTGTCAAGATTTATTTCTGCAAGCATCTTACTGGGAAAAAGTTTCTTAAGAGCAGACTTTCCAATAAACAGCATCTCCTTTTATAAGGAAACAGGGGACAATAACCATTAGCGACCAGTGAAGGCTGACAAACACGCCACCTCTGTCCTTTATCACCTCCTAATCAAACAGCTTGGACAAAAGCCAGCCTGTCTGGGAGCGAGGCTCAGAGGTAGTGAGGAACGCCTGTCCAGGGAGAGGGCATTCCCAGAGCAACAAAGACCCCCTCTGAGAGCGTGCTCTGCTTTCTGTCAGGGACAGAGCAGTGACCCTCCAACTCTCCTCCTCCCCCTCTCCTCCCTCCCTCTCATGCTGTGTCCTCGTGGGTCTCAGCCCACCCAGGACTCTCACTTCAATAAACAATAAAGGCCACCGCCAAAGACTTCAGAACGACCCTCCCCGCCTCCCGTACCTAAGGGATCTGCAGAACACAAGACAAACCACCACCTCACCCAGGGAACCACCACCTCACCCAGGGAACCACCACCTCACCCAGGGAACCACCACCTCACCCAGGGAACCACCACCTCACCCAGGGAACCACCACCTCACCCAGGGAACCACCACCTCACCCAGGGAACCACCACCTCACCCAGGGAACCACCACCTCACCCAGGGAACCACCACCTCACCCAGGGAACCACCACCTCACCCAGGGAACCACCACCTCACCCAGGGAACGCTCATGACTCTGCTCCCTCCGGTCGGCTCTGAGGCTCTGCAGGCTATGAAAGCTCTCCTACACCATGGTTGAATGGTCATCTGCTATCTGGGTTATTCGCTGTATGTGGTTGATATCTGTCGTAAATACACTCTGTATGCTCAATATGTGCTGTTGGATTCATAGACAGATTTGGAGGTGTTGAGGTGTTAATAGTCTAAACTGCTAGAGTTGCTGGCTGTGTCAGCCCACCTACTCTGAAAAGGTTAGGTCGGTAGATGTTTCCAGGTACTGACGAAGGCGGTGGGGATCAGGGAGTAGGGCACGGTCGTGATGCTGTTCCAAGCGTCCAGCGTTGGGTCGTAGCAGTCCAGGGTCTTACACCGCTGGGTCCCGAAATACCCGCCCACCACAAACAGTTTGTTTCCGGAAGCCACCGCCTGGCAGCTCATCCGCTTGGCCGCCACATCTCCAACCTTGGTCCACTGGTAGCTGTCACTGCTGAATCTGTAGGCCGAACACGCAGAGTACTCGGTGTCCCCTCCCATGACGAAGATCTGGTTGTTGAGGACGGCAGCGGCGGTGTAGCGCCAGGGCTGCGGGCAGGAGGCCGGGACACTCCAGCGGTTCTGCTGAGGGTCGTAGCACTGCACCTTGGGGAGCTTGTCGTGGGCGACACTGGTACCACCAAACGCAAACAGCTTGAGCTTCACGCTGACGACGGCCGCGTTGCTAACCCCTTCCCTGAGAGGGGCCACCATGGCCCACTGGTTGCTGACTGGGTCGTACTTCTCCACCTGCTTGAGGGATAGGGAGGGGGAGGCCGGGAGGCTGCCAGTGCCGGCCGTGTGTCCGCCCACCACGTAGAGACAGTTTTTGAGTTCGGCACAACCGTGGCCAAACCGGGCGATCAGCATGGGAGCTGCCTTGGACCACTCCTCGTGGGACGTGTCGTACACCCAGACATCTTTGGAGACCCCATTCTCGGAGCCCCGCCCACCTGTCACGTAGACCTTGCAGCCGATGGCGCAGGCGCTGAACTCCTTCCTGGGGCTCGGAAGGTCAGACTTGGGGATGATCTCCTTGGCCTTCTGGTCCACCAGGTAGAGCTTGTCGCACATGAAGGTCTGTCCGCCCAGCAGGAAGAGGGCGTGGCTGGTCTTCCGCGGCCGGGCCAACGGGCTGGTGACCACGCCCTCGTTCTGCAGGATCCTGAGCTTGCAGCGGATGGCCTCGTCCACCAGCTGCTTGCTCTCGGCCTGGGCGTTGATCAGCTCCTCCGTGGAGACGTTCTCCATGAGGAAGATGGCGGGCAGCAGCGCCAGCCGGACGGCCCTCAGGATCTCCGGGAGGTGGCAGAGGCGTCGCTCCAGGTCGTAGTTGATCCAGCTGAGGGCGGTTTCATAGACAACTCTCTCGTCGTCCGTCTCCAGCTCCTCGTGCGACAGCAGCTGGACCGCCATGTCTTTCGGCAGCCGCAGGAAGTCCTCTGTCTTGCAGATGGCCGGGAAGTTACCAAGGCACATTCCCCAGGAGAGCTCGGAGAGCTTAGTGCACTGATGTGCATCGGCAAGGAGCAGCATCCCCAGGCAGTTGGACGGGTGCAGGTTCCTCTCGAGGAACTCCGCACACGCGTCTCGGATGTCCTGGAATTCCAGCATGTCTCCGGCCTCCAGGAGCGACTCGGCATTCTCCTCGTTGATGACGACACGCGACGAGTAGGCGTAGTCCAGGAGCAGCTCCAGAACCTCGGGGTGGACCGAGTCCCGGAAGTCCACCTCGCTGGCCTGGCTCTCCCGTAGCCCGCCGCTGAACATGGCTGCGAAGTAGCGGCTGCAGGCCGCGAGCACGGCGCGGTGGCAGGGGAATGAGCGCGCGCCGGCGTGCAGCAGGACGTCGGTAAACAGCCGCTGCTGCCGCAGGGAGTTGAGGTGCATGAGGACGCTGTCGGCGTAAGAGGACTTGTGGAACAGGAAGATGTTCATGGACGCACTGCTGCCTCTCGACTTGCGGTTCTCGTGAGTGCAGACAGACATTTTCATTGAATCCTTAAAACAAAAGTAAAGTAACTATTAAGGTATCTTCTATTTATTTAAGTGTTACATAGAGCCACATCTGTCACAGTAAAGAGCGTCTATGATCATACAAAACATTGGCATTGGCATTTAGCTATTTGTTAATAAGAGCGTCTGCCAAATTACTAAATGTAAATACTAACGAACAGGCTTCTGATTATAAAGCAAATACAACAGGTCTGTAATCTATACTTAATCTTCTAACTATTCATTATCTGGGTGTAACGTTGACATATCAAGACATTTATAGATGCGGGTAAATGTACTCAAAAAGCGAAAACGGTTGCATCGCTCAAGACGGCATCAAAAGTATAATAAAAGTTCGAATGCCGTTACTCTGAGGACGTTATGTAGAGCGTCTGATCATTCGAAACACGAGCTGCGTCTGTCCTGGATTGTAGCACAAAAAAGTTACAAATATGACATAAAAATGTATCAACGTACCTCTTTGAACGACAGCATGGATTCCAATGTTTCTTTTTTTAACTCTCGTGCATGGCAATTCAAGCAAAGCACGATGCTCGAGAACAATTGTTCGCCTCGCCAGTAAAATACAAAGTTAGGTTAATGTTATCTAGACACTCAAAACTGTGTCGTCCCAATCTTTCTCTCGTCTGCGAAATTTTTATTCAATCGAAATTAACGAAATATTTATTACGGAGGATGTGAGAAATGTGTTCTATAATCCCAAATAGATCCTGGAATGCGGTTGTAAACCCCGTCGTTTGGTTTGTCGTATGAGCGAAGTATTCTCTCCTCCAGCCTTTAAAGAGCGTTCAAAAAGTGTTGTGTAGGAGGGGCAAAGTGGGAGGGAGGGAGGGAGGGAGGGAGGGAGGGAGGGAGGGAGGGAGGGAGGGAGGGAGGGAGGGAGGGAGGGAGGGAGGGAGGGAGGGAGGAAGGCTACATGTAATCAATACATTACATGGTTTTAAAGCACAATATTGAAATATACTTTGGTTTTACAGATATTTATTTATTGTAATTATAGAAGGAGCAGATATAAGTAAATGTTATAGTAAATGTGGAACATGGGTAGAATTCATCTTGTTTTGGCACAATCTCCTCTTGTCCAAGACAAGAGGAAGGATGAGTGATTTAAGAGTTTATAGCACCACCTGCTGTTTGAAGACGTTCTCTCCGTGTGACAGGGTTTCTGCTTGTCTTGGTCTGTGACCATCTAGCCATGCTCTAAGAAGCCCTTCTCCTGGAGAGACGCCCATAATAAATAAAAAAACACCATCAGACATAAGTCACACTCTAAAAATCTTTATTTACTACCAATATAAGACCACTACAAAGTATCAAAGTCACAGCTCCAGAAGAAAATGCTCCTGTAAACATCTGTTCACCAAACGCAATAAGATGTTTGTTTGGAGGACCGCCGACAGAAAACATTATAACACGATGAAAGAGAAAAATACAACAACAAAAACATGATTTTTCCAATTGCATCTCTAGGAGCCTTCACATCACAGGTCACCGACAACAAGCATTTAATCAATTAGGAAAAAACTCAAAGCAAAATGTGATAAAATTGTTACATAGTGTGAGGAGATACATTAAATGGTTTAACAATTAAATGTAATGTTTTGTAATGACACTAATATTATTCTGTGTACGTCTACAGGTGGGGGTTTCCACAGCGTAATAATGTGTGTAGGTAGCATATGCTCTATAATGGAATCGTGAGAAAAATATAAACATTTGTCCACATCAACTTTTGTATAACATTATATGTGATTTTAGATCCTGAGCTTCATCAAAATTTGATCCGTATACATTTAAGTATAACAATTTGACTCAAATGTATTGTATAAAAATAAAATATATCTTAAAAAATATTCCCTTTGGAAGAGAAAAATTAAACAATAGTTCAAATATGTTACATGTTCCAAACACACATATAATCATATTTGAGACAATATAAATAATATTTTCAAAGCCAATTTTAAACTCAGACAATGTTTTGTAACTGCCAAAATATTGAAATGTGTTAATAGATGTTTTGAATTAACTAAATGGAGGATAATAACTTCAGGCATTTTTGTAACTACTAACCCAATATGTTGAAGAGAATTACAGTACACTAAAGTCTATATTCTATATTTTAACTCACGTCTTTATACTGTCTAAAAAGTGAAATGTTTATAGAGGGAAGGACTAGTTAAGCAATTATGAAAAACAGCAAGAAAATGTCAAATTGGCACCTGAAATTTTTATAAAAACCAATTCACAATTTGCCTTCGATATTGACACTATAAGTACAATATGAAAGGTATCAAATATGCACCACATTGATATTTAAATCATTTATGTTTAAAGAAATTACATGAAGAATTCAAGCAAAACATGAATGAAAAACGCATATGCAAAAGGTACTTTAGCTGTTCCCCTAGATAGCCTTTAACTTTGTGCCTTGTGTGCATGTGAGAGAGAGAGGGAAGTGGGGAGGGGGTGTGTGCGGGTGAGAACGTGTGTGAGTACAAGTGTGTGTGTGTGTGAAATGTACTCTATGTTCGGCTGCGGCGCTTGGACCTGTATGTGGGCGTGGGCTCGGCGCTCCTCCTCTTCCTCAGACTCCTCCTCTTCCTCAGACTCCTCCCAGGCGGAGGACTCTGCTCCTCCACAGAATCCTCAGGAGAAGCGTTCTCCACCTGCAGTGTGTGTGTGGCTTGGCTGAGTCTTCTGGATTTGCGCCGTGGTGCTGGGATGGGAGTGGCGATCGACCTCCCTCTCAGATTTCTCTTTAGGACCACTGGAGCCTCCTTTTCTTCCTCTGAGAGGAAGGAGGAGGAGGAGGAGGAGGAGGAGGAGGAGGAGGAGGAGGAGGAGGAGGAGGAGGACTCAGCTGCTGCTGAGTCCTCCTCCATCTGCTCTTCATCTTCATCTAACTCCAAGCAAATGTTGTTTTCTGCCTCTTTTGTTTTTTCCTCTCCTGTCTTTTCTTCCTCCTCATCTGCTCCATTTTCCTCTAGATTTTCCGTCTCCCCATCTTCCTCAAGTTCAGCTACCTCTTTGCCCTCTATGCCAGCTTCTCCCTCTTCTTCCTCTCCCTCACCTTCCTCTCCCTCTTCAGACTCCATGGCATCGCTGTCCGCCTCCTCTCCCCCCTCTTCAGTGTAATCCACCGAAGGTTTGCGGCGTTTGGATTTACGCCTCGTCATGGCTGCAGTCTTCTTCCGATGAACTCTTGTTTTTACCACAGGAGGTTCTATATCCTCTCCTGTCTTTTCTTCATTTGCTACGTTTCCGTGTAGATTTTCCGTCTCCCCATCTTCCTCAAGTTCAGCTACCTCTTTGCCCTCTATGCCAGCTTCTCCCTCTTCTTCCTCTCCCTCACCTTCCTCTCCTCCCTCTCCCTCCTCAGTGTAATCCACCGAGGGTTTGTGGCGTTTGGATTTACGCCTCGGCATGGCTGCAGTCTTCCGAAGGACTCTCATTTTTACCACAGGAGGTTCTTTGTCCTCTGCAGCCGTTTCCTGTCTCCTGTCATTTACTTTCTCCACTTCTGCTGCTTCACCCGTTTCCTCGGACGCCGGCTCCTCTGAAGGGATGGTTTCTGGCTCTGCTATTTCAGCGGGTTCTTCCGGTTCTTCTTGATGTTTTTGCCTTTTGGATTCCCGTGATGGTGTGGCCCCGAGGAGAGCCTTTGATCTGCTCCTCAAAGCTCTCGTCTCCACAACTGGAGGTTCGTCTTCTTCAGCCTCTTCCTTCACAGGACCGTCGGTCTGCGTCACCTTCGCTTCTTTTGGAGACTCTTCATCAGTCACCACATCTTCTTCTCCTATCTCCTGTTTATCAGTTTTTTCTGCGGTTTCTGTCTCGCCAGCCTCCTTCCTCTCCTTCTCCAGTATTTCCTCTGCTTGTTCTACATCTCGGGAAGCAGATGCAATCTTAGCGTCTTCCCCCTGCTTCCCCTCTTCAGTTTCAGCCAATTCCCCTGTCTCCACCTTCTCCTCTCCTACTTGCTCTTCTCCTGGCTCTACCATACCTTCCTCCTGTGGTTGGGTGATGGTTTCTTCTTTGTCCTCAGCATTTGCCACAGTGTCTGCGGTCAGGTCAGCCTCCTCTCCACCCCTCTTCTCCCCTTCCTCCTCTGTATCTTTCTGTGCTTCTTTCACCACCTCCTCTTCCTCCCAGCTCTTGGCTTCTTCCTCCACGGCTGGTGAGATCTTCTCGGCGTCTTCATCAAGAGGCATTTCTGATGCTGTGTCTGCTGCTTCCGCTGTCCTGGTCTCTGCTGCAGCATCTTCTGATTTCCCTTCTTCCTCCTCTTTGTCGGCCAGTCGCTCATCTCCTCCCTCAGCAGACTCCTCCTCAGCTATTTCTTCCACCACCTCCTCTTGAGCCTTTTCTTCCTCTGGAGTTTTGTCTTCTTCTGCTGCCGCGTCTTCATTGCCCTCCTCTTCCTCAGTCCTTGCCTCTGCCACCTCATTGCCCTCCTCTTCCTCATTCATTTCATTAGCCACTGCTTCTTTTACACTGTCTTTTTCTTGTTCAACATGTACTTCCTCCTTTGCTGCTCCTGCTTCCTGTTCTGCAGTCTCCTCTTCCTCCTGTTGATCAGGTTGTTTGCGGGCTCTCTTAGATTTGCGACTCGGTGTGACAGGTGCAGATTTCCTTCCTCTTCTCAGAACTCTTATTTCTATGACCGGTTCCTCTTCCTCCTCTTCCTCCTCTTCCTCTTTATGCTGTTTTTGTCCTCTGCCTGTGGATCTGTGTTTTGGAGTAGCTTTCCCGCTCTTCCTTCCTCTCCTAGAAGCTCTTGTTTCTACTGCTGGGGCTTCCTGTTCTTCCTCTGAGATCTTTGCCTCCTCAACTTCAGCTGGTGCCACCTTTTCTTCCAAGGTTTCTTCAGTTGGTGTTTCTACCACTTCATTTGATGGTTCTGTCTCTTTCTCCTCCTCCGCCGGCTCCTCTGAGGGCATTAGCTCTGAACCCTTTTCTGTAACCTCATCTCCAGCACTCTGGACCATGGGTTCAACTGTGCTCTGATCTTCTGTTTTTTCAATGTCTTCTACTGCAGCTGATTCTTCTGCTACAATTTCCTCCTCCTCTTTATCCTCATTCTTTTCCTCCACAGCCGTTGCTCCCTCATCCACCTTGTCCTCTTCCACAGTGCCCTTGTCAGCCCTAGCATCCTCCACAAGGTTCTCCTTGAGTGTCACTGCCTCAATCTTTTCTTCCTTGTCTTTTTCTTGTTCAACATTTACTTCCTCCTTTGCTGCTCCTGCTTCCTGTTCTGCAGTCTCCTCTTCCTCCTGTTGATCAGGTTGTTTGCGGGCTCTCTTAGATTTGCGACTCGGTGTGACAGTTGCAGATTTCCTTCCTCTTCTCAGAACTCTTATTTCTATGACCGGTTCCTCTTCCTCCTCTTCCTCCTCTTCCTCTTTATGCTGTTTTTGTCCTCTGCCTGTGGATCTGTGTTTTGGAGTAGCTTTCCCCCTCTTCCTTCCTCTCCTAGAAGCTCTTGTTTCTACTGCTGGAGCTTCCTGTTCTTCCTCTGAGATCTTTGCCTCCTCAACTTCAGCTGGTGCCACCTTTTCTTCCAAGGTTTCTTCAGTTGGTGTTTCTACCACTTCATTTGATGGTTCTGTCTCTTTCTCCTCCTCTGCCGGCTCCTCTGAGGGCATTAGCTCTGAACCGTTTTCTGTAACCTCATCTCCAGCACTCCGGACTACAGCCGACGTCATATTGTCCTCAATTTTTTCATCATCTTCTACTGCGGCTGATTCATCAGCCGTAGTTTCCTCTTCCCCGGTTTTCTCCTCCTTCTCATCCTCCATCTTCCCCTCCACAGCCTCCCCTGCTTCTTCCTCCAACTTGTCCATAGTCTGCTCTTCTTGTCCCCCCTGTTCCTCCAGGGCTACAGCATCTACCGGTTCCTCCAGGGCTACATCTCCTGGTTCTTCCAGGGCTATAGCACCTCCTGGTTCCTCCGGTGCTACACCATCTCCTGGTTCCTCTAGGGCTATAGCACCTGCTGGTTCCTCCGGTGCTACAACATCTCCTGGTTCCTCCAGGGCTACAGCTTCTCCTGGTTCCTCCAGTGCTACAGCATCTCCTGGTTCCTCCGACGTTACAGCTTCTCCTGGTTCCTCTGGTGCTACAACATCTTCTGGTTCCTCCAGGGATATAGCACCTCCTGGTTCCTCCGGCACTACAGCTTCTCCTGGTTCCTCCGGTGCTACAACATCTTCTGGTTCCTCCAGGGATATAGCACCTCCTGGTTCCTCCGGTGCTACAACATCTCCCGGTTCCTCCTGGGCTACAGCATTTCCTGGTTCCTCCATGGCTACAGCATCTCCTGGTTCCTCTGGTGCTACAACATCTTCTGGTTCCTCCAAGGATATAGCACTGCCTGGTTCCTCCGGCGCTACAGCTTCTCCTGGTTCCTCTGGTGCTACAACATATTCTGGTTCCTCCAGGGCTACAGCATCTCCTGGTTCCTCCAGGGCTACAACATCTCCTGGTTCCTCCAGGGCTACAACATCTCCTGGTTCTTCCAGTGCTACAGCGTCTCCTGGTTCCTTCAGGGCTACAGCATCTCCTGATTCCTTCAGGGCTACAGCATCTCCTGGTTCCTCCAGTGCTACAGCATCTCCTGGTTCCTCCAGGGCTACAACGTCTTCTGCCATTTTCTTCTCATCAGGAATAGTTTCATCTCTTCCCTTTTCTGCCACCTCTTCTGCTGAAGTTTCTCCATCTGTCTGTTTTTCTTCTGTTGTTTCCTTTACTTCTACGTCTTTACTTTCTTCCTCCTGTTTTGGTTTATCAGTTACTTGTGCACCCTCTTCATTTTGATCCGATAAGTCATCTTCATCAGCTACTTCCTGTTCTGCCTCCATCTTGTCCTCCTGCACGACTTTCTCTTCTTGTTGCTTGTCTACCTTTTTCTCATCCCCTTCATTAAGCACCTCTGGTGGAACCCGTTCCTCCTCACCTTCCTTCTCATTTTCTGCTTGTTCCTCATCTTGTTTTTCCTCAATTGTTGTCGTAGCCTCTTTCCCCTCCTCTTTCTCCTCCTCTTGTTCTTTATCATTCTTATCTATCGTAGGAGCTGCTGCTTGTTCATCGTTTTCTTTCACAGCATGACTGCGTGTGTATTTGCGAGGAGTAAAGTTAGCGATGATTGTAGTCCTCGTCCTCAAAACTCTGCTAAAGGTTTGCTGCTCTGCTGTCTCCTCTTTAGTTGTTTCCTGTAGCTCTCTGGGTTGTCGTGTTTTACCTCTCGGGGTCGTAGATGGTTTTTTACCCTCCTCTTCCTCTTCGGTTATTTTCAGGTGTCGCTGCGACTTGCGTCTGGGCGTTTCCATGGCAGCATTCTTCCCAAGTCTCGTTTTTCTCCCAGGAGGTTCTACTATCTCTGTAGGTTTCTCACCCTCCGTTTCCTGTCTCCTGTCATCTACTTCCTGTCCTTCTGCAGCCGTTTCCTGTCTCCTGTCATCTACTTTCTCCACTTCTGCTGCTTCACCCGTTTCCTCGGACGCCGGCTCCTCTGAAGGGATGGTTTCTGGCTCCGCTATTTCAGCGGGTTCTTCCGGTTCTTCTTGATGTTTTTGCCTTTCGGATTCCCGTGAAGGTGTGGCCCTGAGGAGAGTCTCTGATCTTTGGGACTGTGGGACTAACCCTTTGGGACTTTCCTGGGGTGCTTCCAAAGCCTTTGCAGCTGATCTGGAGGACTTTCTGATTGGATAGGTTTTGCATTCTGCTTTCTCGTCCACGGGTTGCTTTGAGAGATGAGTGGATCGGTGAGACCTGTCCCTCTCATTCTTGTCTTCTTTTTCGGACTCATCAGTTTTGCTTTCAGCCTCCCTGATCTCCTCCTGAACCGCCTCGTCCATCGTTGTGTCTTCATGTCCTGCCGCCTCCTCCGAAATCTGTTCTGAAGCAACATTCTCAACCTCCACCGCTGTCTGGAAGGTTGTTTTGGTCACATCCACCAGCACCACGGTGGCTCTCTGCAGCCGGAGGGCCTGAGCCTGGGCCTTCTCTCCTCCCTGGATCTCCTCAACAGCAGGCTCCTCGTTGGCCTCAGGTGATACTGTGCTCGAGACTGTGGCCGGTTTTTCTGGTTCACCAAGTAAAGGCTCGTCCTCTTTTGGCTTTTCTGCCTGTACTTCGATGGCTGTTTCAACAGTTTCCTGTAGAGAATTGAAAACATAAGGATAATGAAAAATCTTTCCTTGAGTTAACTGTTGGGCGCATAATAGTATACCTTTTGGATGAAATGGTAAAACATTCATACCCCAGCTACCTCTTCCTTGTCTGATTCCAGAGTGGTTTGTGCTGTTTCCTCCGCAGCGGTACAAGAGTCCCTCTGCTCCTGCTGCTCCTCCTGCTCCTCTTTGGGAGTGTCCACCTCTGCCTCAATATCCTCAATCCTGCATGAGATCAGAGCAGTAGTAGTTCCATCTTCATGTTTATTATCAGATGGGACGTGGGGTACATGATTATCGAAATAACGTTGGGTGTTCATAGGATCAAAATCTCAGGTACCTGATTACTTTTTCTGATTTGTTTTCCTCTGACACAGCTACCTCCTCTCTCATCTTCCTCCTCTTCAGCCCACTGCTCCTGCCGCGGGCAGTGACCGGCGTTTCCTCCGAGTCTGCAACAGATTGCATTCAAATCAACACACATCTAGGAGACATATCATCCCTATCAACTCATCATATATCAAATATTTACCTCTCGCAACTTCGATTTTCACTTCCTCCTGTAAACAGATCACAGAATATGAAAGACATAATTTGGTAATTCTGCAATGAATGAGATTAGGGCTGCAACTAACGATTATTTTAATAATCGATTAATCTGTCGATTCTTTTTTCGATTAATCGATGAATCTGATAAAAAAAAAAAAAAACGAAAAAGCATTAACTTCCAACCCTTTATTCAAAAACAGAACTGACAGTGCAAATTCACAGTGCAAAATATCTTCAGAATGTGCACAAACAAGCACACCATTTTGAAAAAGTTATTAATATTAGTGTGGATGTAATGCTATTTTCCAAGATGAGCAATTTATTTGAGTTTTGTTTAAAACTTTATTGAAAATTGAAAGGTTGTGGAAGTAGGCCAGACTTTATTAGAATAATCTGGTGTATATTTAAGATTTGTTGACACAATTTTGAAAAAAGTTAAGATTTGCGAGGATTAAGCTATTTTCAAAGATTAGTGATTTTCTATCATTTTATTTGAAACTTAATTGAAAAAGTAAAGGCTGTGGAAGTATACCAGACATTGTTAAGATACTCTGGTGTCTGTTTGAGGTTTTATATTCCCAAAAATATTATAACAGTCTACATTTTTCAAAATGGTATGGGTTATTTTCACCCGGTCCCTAACGTGATGCTGCAAAGTAGCGTCTTCCGAATGTGAGACGAATGTCGAATATGAAACTAACTTCACCTCGGTCAATTAACACACTGTTTCGATGTATTTAGTGTGAAATGCTCCCACACCTTGGGTCGTACTAATTTCTCTGCCTCCGCCATGTGTTTCAGAACAACGTTACTCAACAACGTCTCTCCGATGGCCTTTCCTCTACCTCCGCTCCGCGCTCAACTTAACTTTTTTTTTAATACTCAAACATCTCCGCGACATATTGAGTGGCGTAATAATCGCGCGACACAACGAATCGATAATGAAATTCGTTGCCAACGCTTTTAATAATCGATTCGTTGTTGCAGCCCTAAATGAGATACGTGTAAAACTTTTCTTTTTCATCTATTCAAACACACCACAATCTCCAATGATTCATGTCTCTGGATGGATGACGTTAGTTCCTCCATGACCACGTCGGTTTCAGTCACCTCATGACTAACAATCGATTGCTCAAAGGAGAGATTCTTCGATATTGCTGAAAAAATAAGTCTCATTTCAGTGGGTAATCTTCATTATGATGTTAGCCTAGAAAGGTCAACTTAAAGGGAATCCATTGTATTTATAGACAAAGATTATAGATCTGTACAAATGGGATTTTGCAACAAAGAAGGCTGGGTATTCTTACCAGTCAGATCCATGGCCTGGATCTTGCAGGCGATGTTGGTTCTCTGGCTGGGCCCTCCAACACTCTCCACCTCCCACAGTAGGCTGCTGTCGGCTGGGTACAGGCTCAGGTACTTGGCACAAACTGGGACCACACACAGGTTAGAATATATTTTTTTAGAAGAGACATGTATAGATGTAACATATGTTTAACTGGGAGATTAATTCTATCAATTCCAAGAGTAAACTGTGGTGTATTAACTTGCTGTGTATTACAGTATCTTACGGATAAATTGTATTAAATTAAGTACCATCAGTGCCACAGTAAGAACTAACGTTCTACCAAAAGTTATTTTATCAAAAATTTTAAACTGCAAACATTCTGTATTGAAAAATGTATATGAAATTATTTTGCTGTTTTGGATTACCTTTGCACATTGCTGCGGAGAGGGGGTATCTCAACCCTAGACTGTCCTCTTTGAAACTGTCAACAAAGTTTTCAAGCATTTGAAGGCCGAAGCCGTTGCCGCGGTGACGCTTCCTGACAAACATGGAGTCCATGACAGGAAGCTGGTACCGCTGGGTCACGAAGCTACTGCATAAGCTGTCTGGAAAGTAGGGACAGATTCTTCTCAGACCCAGAAAAATATTTTTTAAATGTTTTCACTTTACATAGCAGAAGCGTTTGGGTAAAATAAACATATTTTAAGGGGAAGAATTGTCACAGCATAGTTTTATTTTCTTTGTTATAGTTATATATTTTGCATCCCAGTTTGAGAGCCATCACTGGTTGTGAGTGTGTTACCTGAAGGCTTGACTGAGTAGAACCCCACTGCCTCTCCACTCTTCCAGAGGATTTTGGCGAAGTCTGTTTCCTCATGGCAGAGGAAGGGAAGCTCGTCAGAGCTCCTCTCTTTGGCTCTGTAAACTACACGATTTAGGATGTACAGAACTATTCTCTCTCTGATGGTTTCCACCTAGGAACACACATGTAAACAGACACACAGGTACACATACACAAGCACACACACACACACACACAGGCACACATACATACAGCTTTCAGTGAGATATGTTCATTGTGCCAGACCTGTTATACTCCAACCCATAATGGTGCCCCAATTTAAACCCTAACTCAACTTAAACAATTATACATTTGACATCTCTTGGTTAAGCTTAAGCCAGTATTGTTCATGAAGAGTTTTATAGGAGGTGGAAAAAACTCTTCGTACTTTCTCAGCCTTATCTCCACATCCTGTCCACAGCCTTATGCCCCAATCTCCACATCCTGTCCACAGCAGCACTATGATTCCAGGGAGCACCAGAACTCACCTCCATGGCTCCATCTCTGGATGGGTCAGACGTCCGGAGAATGTCCTCCACTGCCCACCACCTGTCCAGCAGGTACAGCCCCACAGCTGACACACACACACACACACACACACACACAGATATACACACACACACAGTACCTGTGAGCTGGTCTCTAAGGTTAGCTGGTCTCTAGTACCTGTGAGCTGGTGTCTAGAGGCAGCGTACCTGTGAGCTGGTGTCTAGAGGCAGCGTACCTGTGAGCTGGTGTCTAGAGGCAGCGTACCTGTGAGCTGGTGTCTAGAGGCAGCGTACCTGTGAGCTGGTGTCTAGAGGCAGCGTACCTGTGAGCTGGTGTCTAGAGGCAGAGTACCTGTGAGCTGGTGTCTAGAGGCAGCGTACCTGTGAGCTGGTGTCTAGAGGCAGAGTACCTGTGAGCTGGTGTCTAGAGGCAGCGTACCTGTGAGCTGGTGTCTAGAGGCAGCGTACCTGTGAGCTGGTGTCTAGAGGCAGAGTACCTGTGAGCTGGTGTCTAGAGGCAGAGTACCTGTGAGCTGGTGTCTAGAGGCAGCGTACCTGTGAGCTGGTGTCTAGAGGCAGAGTACCTGTGAGCTGGTGTCTAGAGGCAGCGTACCTGTGAGCTGGTGTCTAGAGGCAGCGTACCTGTGAGCTGGTGTCTAGAGGCAGCGTACCTGTGAGCTGGTGTCTAGAGGCAGCGTACCTGTGAGCTGGTGTCTAGAGGCAGCGTACCTGTGAGCTGGTGTCTAGAGGCAGAGTACCTGTGAGCTGGTCTCCTGGAGGGAAGAGGGCCAGGACCTTCTGCTGATTGCTGGCTCCGTACAGAGGAACAAACCCCACGTTGGGAAGACCGATAGGAACCTGGGAGAGAGGTCAGCCAGGGGGTCAGATAGGTAGATTGATTGGTGTGTGTGTAGGTGTGTATTGGTGTCTGTGGGTCTACCTGGGTGTGGTCCTCCAGTGTGAGGTACTGGGGTGAATCTGGGTTGCTGTACAGCAGCTCCTTCATGTAGTTCTGGGCGGAGCTCTCCAGAGCCTCCTGACTCACGCCCACAAGTACATCCACAGGGAACTCCATCCCTGCCAAGAGGAAACATGATGAATTAGCCCTACACAGTCATTACACATAGTTATGATTATAAGCATCTATGCTAGTCCTTTTGGGAGTTGTGTAATATTGGGAGTACAGGAGTTGGACTGTAGGGGTGTTTTGTGTAATGCTGCTCTGCTCAGTTTGCCAATGATGCAGGGTGCCAATGATGCAGGGTGCCAGTGATGCAGAGTGCCAGTGATGCAGGGTGCCAGTGATGCAGGGTGCCAGTGATGCAGGGTGCCAGTGATGCAGGGTGCCAGTGATGCAGGGTGCCAGTGATGCAGGGTGCCAGTGATGCAGAGTGCCAGTGATGCAGGGTGCCAGTGATGCAGAGTGCCAGTGATGCAGGGTGCCAGTGATGCAGAGTGCCAGTGATGCAGGGTGCCAGTGATGCAGGGTGCCAGTGATGCAGGGTGCCAGTGATTCAGGGTGCCAGTGATGCAGGGTGCCAGTGATGCAGGGTGCCAGTGATGCAGGGTGCCAGTGAAGCAGGGTGCCAGTGGTGCTAGTGGTGCAGGGAGCCAGTGATGCAGGGGGCCAGTGGTGCAGGGTGCCAGTGGTGCAGGGTGCCAGTGATGCAGGGTGCCAGTGGTGCAGGGTGCTAGTGGTGCAGGGTGCCAGTGATTCAGGGTGCCAGTGATGCAGGGTGCCAGTGATGCAGGGTGCCAGTGATGCAGGGTGCCAGTGATGCAGGGTGCCAGTGATGCAGGGTGCCAGTGATGCAGGGTGCCAGTGATTCAGGGTGCCAGTGATGCAGGGTGCCAGTGGTGCAGGGTGCCAGTGATGCAGGGTGCCAGTGATGCAGGGTGCCAGTGGTGCAGGGTGCTAGTGGTGCAGGGTGCCAGTGATGCAGGGTGCTAGTGGTGCAGGGTGCCAGTGGTGCAGGGTGCCAGTGGTGCAGGGTGCCAGTGGTGCAGGGTGCCAGTGGTGCAGGGTGCCAGTGATGCAGGGTGCTAGTGGTGCAGGGTGCCAGTGGTGCAGGGTGCCAGTGGTGCAGGGTGCCAGTGATGCAGGGTGCTAGTGGTGCAGGGTGCCAGTGATGCAGGGTGCCAGTGGTGCAGGGTGCCAGTGATGCAGGGTGCCAGTGGTGCAGGGTGCCAGTGATGCAGGGTGCCAGTGGTGCAGGGTGCTAGTGGTGCAGGGTGCCAGTGATGCAGGGTGCCAGTGGTGCAGGGTGCCAGTGGTGCAGGGTGCTAGTGGTGCAGGGTGTCAGTGGTGCAGGGTGCCAGTGGTGCAGGGTGCTAGTGGTGCAGGGTGCCAGTGATGCAGGGTGCCAGTGGTGCAGGGTGCCAGTGGTGCAGGGTGCCAGTGGTGCAGGGTGCCAGTGGTGCAGGGTGCCAGTGGTGCAGGGTGCCAGGCAGCACCAGGGAGAGCACAGACTTAAGACAAGTAGTAGCCTGAAGCTAATGTTGCTAACTAAGCATCTGTAGGAAAGCAACCTAACGCCATTGCTGTTCAAATAGCTCCAGACAGCACTGCAGCCAGGCTCCCGCAGAGAGAAGCCCTCTGTTACACTGAAGACTGTGGAATGTGTAGGAATGTGTAGGGGGGCTGTTAGGAGTACAGTAGTAAATATAACAATCCAGTCCATAACAATATAGTAATACAGGTCAGAATATTTCTAGATCTTGTCTCCAGTCCTTCTCCTGCTTCTCTGTTTGTGATAGACACTCCCAGCCCCTCCCAAACAGTTGAACACTGTGATAGGATCGGGGTGTTGTTGTATTGTAAATTCACAGAATCCGTCCTGATAAATAGCACTGCCCTCATTATCAGCCCATCACATGCTCCACACCTATACATCTGCTGTGTCTCCCAGCCAGATGATAAGATGCCCCTCCGCACCCCATGTCAGATACCATTAGCTTTGTAATATGGTCTGTTTCCTGCAATCGCTCTGTTACAGAAGTGCGAAGTACTGAACTTCAATCCCCACAGTCAACATACTGCCATCCCCCAGGCAACTGTTTCACCACCAGAACACACCTGTACCTGTTCCAGTTTGCCTAGAATCCACATCTCACCAGAAGTATGTGCCTCATTCAAAACACACACACAGACTCACACAGACTCACACACACACAGACTCACACAGACATACACACACAGACATACACACACAGACACAGACACACACACAGACACACACAGACATACACACACAGACTCATACACAGACACACACACACAGACTCACACAGACACACACACACAGACTCACACAGACATACACACACAGACATACACACACACAGGTGTGTCTTTGCGCCACACGGTGGAGCAAAGCTGAGCTGTGTGGTTACATAAGGGAACTCTATACGTCTCTATAAGTACCAGGAAGTACAGGGTCAACCCCCCACGTCTGCATGGGCCGTGGAGAACGTATAACAACAAGAGGGGCGGAGGCGTGCCCTCTGACACACTGACACACACACACTCACAAACAGAGACTGTTGTTTGAACATTCCCTACAGCTCCAACAGTTGACCCACTCTTTCTTGAAACGGACCACATCCACCCAGCTGTAAAGCCGTCTCACTGGGACTTCTGAGTAAACTCACAGAACCGCACACAAATCTGGAACACGGTCTAGGCTACATACTACTAAGCTCATGCACACATGTAAAATGCATGTGCAAACACAGAGGAATCTTATTAGAGCAGATTAGGACATACATGTTAAGACTATTGGGATGTATATTAACAATAAATAGAATAAAAGGCCACCAAAAGGATTTTTTATGTTAGATAACTGAGATCAACTTTGCTCCTGCAACAGTTTGGGAGCAGTGTAACCACCAGCAGCCCGCCACAGTCCAGCCCTGGACAGGAGGGCGACAGACACAGAAAGTAGGAAACAAGCTGGACTTTCCTCAAGCTCTCGATGTCGCTTGTCTCTTGGGAGCAGTTTTAATCCTGACTGCTGCTATGCTCCCTAGCTGGCTCTGTGTCTGTACATAATCTGGTGTTCCTGTCTGGGTGTCTGGGTGAAGCTGTGTTGTGGTGGGGTCTGTTATTCACTGGGTGAAGCTGTGTTGTGGTGGGGTCTGTTATTCACTGGGTGAAGCTGTGTTGTGGTGGGGTCTGTTATTCACTGGGTGAAGCTGTGTTGTGGTGGGGTCTGTTATTCACTGGGTGAAGCTGTGTTGTGGTGGGGTCATGAGGGATGGAGGGGGGGTGCTGTCTCTGATGGTGTTCAGAGCACTTCCAGTTCAGTAACTGTGTCCATTCTTAACCCTTGTGTTATCTTCGGGTCATTCTGACCCATCAGTCATTGTGACCCACCGTCGTATTGCAACAAATTTTCCGCATACAAAAACAAAGTGAAGCATTTTCTTTTAACCGCTGTCTCAGACCCCCCACATTGCGAAGGTTAAAAGAAAATTATTTGTATTTGTTTTTGTATTGGGTAAAATTGGGTAAACACAACGATGGTTCTTTATGAACCTTTGGGTCATGTGACCCGAAGGCAGAACAAGGGTTAAATAAAGTACATTTTGAAAGCTTGGTATTTACGCGAAATGCAAATGCAATGTCTGCAAAAATTATATATGTAGGCCCTATGCTTGTTTTGCATGAATTTGTGACTTATCCTAACCGCAATTTTAGCCTTTAAAAACCTCCAACATTCACCTACGAACATGCAAAACATAGTTATTTGCTTAATTTGTTGCATGCAGACCAAACTAGCCACACACACAAACATATGGAGGGAAGCCATATCTGGTGCAAACATACTTCATTTCTTAATAGGAGCGATGCCCATATATAGCGGTATGTACAAGTTGCTGTTTGTATGTGCCAGTTGACATGGTCATACATGCAGAGCTTGTGTGGTTGAACACTGTTGTTGCATAATGAGATCACATGCAGGATCCATGTGACTGCATGCTAAACCGACACACTTTGGGCGGCCTTCGTACTTTTTTATTCTAAAATGTACACAGACAATTTGCATGCAATATGTGTCGTTGAGTTGAATTTTCAAGCAAACAAGTATAAACCCATAACAAAGATATACAGTATCTAACACAACAACAAAAAACTAATTAAAAGTAGTTTTTGTGTGTGTGGGGGGGGGCTTTGGAGAAAGTTAAATCAAAACTCTCCACTGAAGTTCAATTTAACAGCCAGTCGAACTAAACGCGCGTCGTCTGAAAATAAAAGTGCTGACTACGTACTTAAAAGTATTACGCCGGGCAGAAATAAACAAAGCAGTTGCGGTTCCACGGCAGACTACTAGACACGAGAGGTTACGTTTGCACTTGTTCACGGCGTTTGCAAAATCCAAGTATTGGTACTGCTGCTTGTTTGGGAACAAAAAGTTCAGAAGAATGTGGAGGGGGCGGCGGCGCGCGGAGTGGGTGTGTGGCTGGCTCCTGCCTCTACGCTGAAGAGTGGAATCCTAGGATCGCCTCCACAATCTCCCGAAACGAATCATATTACTACAATATAGGCAAAGTTATGAACGTTTTATAATGTTGCCACGTAAATACTCCAGTCGGTAACCTACGATGTGTTTTAAAGAATACGGTATTTTGTCCCAAGTGCACCAAACACACAGACAAAAACATGATTGTTGGTCTCGCATAAGACATTTAAAATGGGTCATTCACACGACGATACAGACGATATAGTAACATGGAGACCGTAATAACATTATAGAATCAAAAGTCATTGTAAGCAAGAAACTGTCCCGAATTTAGAAAATCACCGAAGTTGGCGGGAGAAGTAGAGCCTATATGTGCAGCTTTCTGTCTTGTGTTTACAAAAAAAGCATACGAATTTAACATAAACGTGTTATAAGATATTAAGTTGTAAAAATAACAAAAAAAACATTGCATACAATGCAAATCAACAAACATTGCATGTAGTTAGTACGAGACTTTCTATAACCACTGTCTGATAAAATTCACCATAACCAAATCTGGAACATTTTGTTCTCCTTATACTAAATATATGTACTCTCCTTTGAAATGGGACCAAAACGCTTTGCTGTAAACTAGGCGCAGCTTATAAAAGTGGCAAATGTCTCCGTTTGTTTTGAAAGTGTTTTACGGGAGTCATCGGGTTCAACAATCCCTAATCCATCTGTGCGTATCGGATGCTCCTCTTCGCTCATTGCGCTCTAATTCTTTGTTCCATATCGAGCAGAAGTGCTGAACAACACGAACTGGACCTCGCGCAACCCAGCTAATTTACCGAGGGAAACTGCCGACAAAATGACAGAACTCACCTTCACTTAGTAGATAATTCGGTAGTCCCAATAAAACTACGTTATTTATTTAAATTCCGTAAACATCAGTGATGGTATTATTATGTTGGTCGGTGCTAGTCTTGGCGCATGCTCGCTTGACGACACCCCGTGTGCCCAAGCGGCCAACGAGAGAGGAGCGCGCACAATCGCGTTACATAATAGACTTCCCTGCAGCCAAAATACATGTTATAACATTTGGGTGACCTAAAATTCAAGTGTACCCAGTTGCTAAATTACGCGGTAATAGTTATTACGTAAACAAGTTTGGATTATTAAAAGGCCCACTACAGCATAACTGTACACTGAAAAGTATATCATAAAAACATTTCCTACTGAGTTTTGCATTTGCATACAACAAGGCAAAACAGCTTCACACATTACTACAAGACTAAGACAATATTAGCCTGTAAACTTAACAGTTTATGATAATAATAAATTATTATTGTAATAAATAAACAATAAAATCAACATATGAAAATACTGATGTCAAGGTCTGGTGAAGTTCCAAAACCCACACAGACGCTCATCTACCCTGGTGCAGAGGTCAGAGGTCAGACCCTGGTGTAGAGGTCAGAGGTCAGACCCTGGTGTAGAGGTCAGACCCTGGTGTAGAGGTCAGAGGTCAGACCCTGGTGTAGAGGTCAGAGGTCAGACCCTGGTGTAGAGGTCAGAGGTCAGACCCTGGTGTAGAGGTCAGACCCTGGTGTAGAGGTCAGACCCTGGTGTAGAGGTCAGAGGTCAGACCCTGGTGCAGAGGTCAGAGGTCAGACCCTGGTGCAGAGGTCAGAGGTCAGACCCTGGTGTAGAGGTCAGAGGTCAGACCCTGGTGTAGAGGTCAGAGGTCAGACCCTGGTGTAGAGGTCAGAGGTCAGACCCTGGTGCAGAGGTCAGAGGTCAGACCCTGGTGTAGAGGTCAGAGGTCAGACCCTGGTGCAGAGGTCAGAGGTCAGACCCTGGTGTAGAGGTCAGAGGTCAGACCCTGGTGCAGAGGTCAGACCCCCTGCTCTGCCTTGACACACAGTGTTAGACCCCCTGCTCTGCCTTGACACACACTGTGTTACCCAGATAATAATCTGGCAGCTTTGGCTTTTAGATCTGATACAGCACAACCCTGGCAGGTCCGCCCTGTACATGCAGAGGGTGTAGTACGCTGTTGTGTGGGCGGGACAGGTGAACCTGCTATAACCAGCTCTACCACTAGGGGGCAGTACTGGATGGGGAATGATCCCAGTAAGTGACCTGCTGTTTGTGATTGGTGGAGCAGTGTGCTCTCTAGGCCGGTCAAGATTCACTCAACATGAAACTGAAAACGAGAGGCTAATGACGCTTTGCATGTTTTACACAGACTGTAGCACACACAGACACACACACACAGTCATGCTGCTGATGAGTAGGGAGTCATGAGACAGGCATACATGCTCTGATGCTGTTACCATGGCGCCTCATGTCATCATGGCTTCAGTCAGCTGGCTCCGTCTGAGGGAGGGTTAGAGTTAGCGGCCCCGCTGGAGGTTTGGGTTAGCGGTGGGGCCCTGCTGAATATCACAACAGAAAACAGGTCAGGTTACACGCAGGAAGGCCATTCATCTGACTGGCGTTGATGTTGACAGTGGTGATGTTGATGTGGAGATATTGATATGGTCACACAATCCCCCCCGCCGCAGTGGATGAACACAACACCAACTTGGGTGTGTGAGTGAGTGAGTGAGTGAGTGAGTGAGTGAGTGAGTGTGTGTGTCTGTCTGTCTGTCTGTCTGTCTGTCTGTCTGTGTGTGTGTGTGTGTGTTGGGTATCCTCTGGGTTTTTACGATACCGGTGCTAAATCGATACTTTTAAAGCAGTTTCGGTGCCTAAACGGTGCCTGACACTTAAGAGCCACAAAACGACGGTGGATGACATTAAAGGATTTTTTATTGAAAACAATAATCACTGACTGGCATTCATGTGAATTTTCTCAGGTGGGAAATTATTCTTCAGATTATTCGGACATCCCATGAATGCAGTATCATTTAACTAGCAATCATGTGCACTGATGATGCTTCTTAAGTCCGTTTCGGAGCACCAGAGGGCAAATATCAGGCATTTATCCTAAGTGGCACTGAAATTAGGCACCAAAATCTGCGTTCACATTCAATCTGGTGCATAACAGTTATATAGGGTCTGGTGCCATATTAGCACCGGGGTTCTGTAGTGTTGGGGGGGTCAGGCCATGTGTGGTTTTCATGTTGAAGATACTACATTTTCATACTTACACTGTTTTGGCCAAACCCTTGACTTTTGACCCAAAATCAAACACAATCGAACACATTCAAAATACACACAAAGCCCTCAAATAAATTCAACCTTCTGAATACCCTTTACACACTGCTGGGAGGAATTGAAAACACTATTATAAAAAGGTTTTCATGAACCAATGACTATAATGTGTCCCTGAATTTTGGATATTTTCCACCTCATGAGTTTGACATGATGTAAATCATAAAACTCACAAATACTGCAATTGTCCTTCTTACAGGCTGTTTATTTTCTATTTACATTATACAGCAAGTGCATTTTGAGCTCTTGTTACTGTAGTGGTCACAGTATACAAATAGTAGTACTGTTAGTCAACAACACAAATGTATTGCTGTAAATTGTAATTTGGGGAACAAAGGCTAAGAAAACAAGGAAATAAACAAAGCATTGTCACCTGGGTAACAGGGCTTGAGTACGCTACAGTACTGTTCATTCTGGGTCAGCATCCTATCTCTGACCAGGGTCAGGCCAGAGATTTTCCTCAACATCACAGGCAATGTTTTCTCTAACCTAACAGCAGCATGCCCTTGAATGCCTGAGCCATTCCTGACAAGACTCCAGAACAATGTCCCCACAACCTTCTTCCATGGCTTGGAGAAGGTTGTTCTGTCATAGGGATTTCTGTCATGGTGTGGCATGGATCTCATTTGAGATTGTTGTTCCTCTTCCTCTGCCTCCCCCTTGTCCACCTCCTCTTATTCTGACAATTCTGCCTCTTCCTCTGATATTTGCTCATCGGTACTTGTACAGATAAGCTTACCTGTGTTTTTATTCCAAACCCCTGATTGCTTGTTGAGTATATTTGCTTGTTAGTGCTTACACATGGATAATTGGTTGTTAAGGGTGTTTGAATTGCGCTGGTTTGAGTTTACTTATCAAACGACAGTGTTTTCTGAATGACATAATGGTGATAATTGTGTCTTAAAGTGAGAGGTGTGTTTAGACTTTTGTAAAGAAGTGTGAATGAACCTGAGAAATGTGTAAAAAAGGGTAAATTGTGTTTAAAGACTGGGGTACATGGTGTTTCTGCTGGGAATTGGCAGAATGGTTTTGTGGGGATGCGTTACACATACCATTTTTGTGTGTTAGCAATCGAGAAAAACTGTAACTCACACACTAACATTCACCACCTGCACATTCCTGCCTGTGTTTTAGGGACCTCACTCACTGTAGGCGACCTCCCAGCAACACAGGCAACAGGTGGAGAGAGAGGGGGGGAGGGAGGGAGGGAAAGGGGGGGGGGAGAGAGGGAGAGAGAGGGGGAGGGAGAGAGAGGGGGGGGAAGAGAGAGAGAGGGGGGGAGAGAGGGAGAGAGGGTGGGTGGGTTGCAGAGGAAGAGAGGCGACACACAAGACTTCATATCAATTATTAACTGAAATCCTGCCCACGTTTAATGAATTTATGAAGTCGGCAAACAATATTCTTTAATTACCACATTGCTTATCTGTGTGAGACATAAGGAGGAGACATAATCAAAATTAAAGAATTTGATCCTGAACATTAACAATCGCAGCAGTGTGTGGGAGCAGGAGAGAGAGGGGGAGAGAGAGGGGGAGAGAGAGGGGGAGAGAGAGGGGGGGAGAGAGGGGGAGAGAGGGGGAGAGAGAGGGGGAGAGGGGGAGAGAGAGGGGGAGAGAGAGGGGGAGAGAGAGGGGGAGAGAGGGGGGGAGAGAGGGGGGGGGAGAGGGGGGGAGAGAGGGGGGGGAGAGAGAGAGGGGTTCAGATTACCCAAGTGGCCCTTCAGTAGTGCCATCAAGGATAAGAATTATTACTTTGAAGTCATACTTTAGTCTTCAAACACATACTCCTCTCACATGATTGGACGGCCATGAAAGGGCCTCTTTCTAACTTTGTGTGTTTTCTTATTAATCCAACAGTGACTAACAGAACCACCCAGAATACAAACAGGATCTGGGAATAAGGTGTGTGAGGAAGGCGGGTCTGCTCCAGGTAAAGCTTGTCACCAAGCTAACATCAGGTGAGAGGGAAGAGGGGGGAAGGTCTGCTCTGTCGCTCCTGCTCGCTCTCCTTTACAGACTGTCTGGATGATTCTGGAACGTGGACTCTGGCCTCGTGGACAGTAAAGTTTCACATCGTCAGGAATGTTATTCCATTAACTTACAAAAACAAAACATTGTAACTGCAAAAATAGTGTTGTCCTAATGCAATACAGTGTTGTCCTAATGCAATACAGTGTTGTCCTAATGCAATACAGTGTTGTCCTAATGCAATACAGTGTTGTCCTAATGCTGATATTCAAAGTAGTATAAATCCTCAGGTGGGGATATATATGGCATGCAGTGTTTCTGACAGAAGGTTCACTGTAAAGGAGAGTGGAGTTAGATGTGTGTGGCCAGGAGAATCTAGAGTGATTCATCTGACAAACATGGAGACACACTTCCTATGCCCTGGACACCCCAGCCTGGACACCCCAGCCTGGACACCCCAGCCTGGACACCCCAGTCTGGACACCCCAGCCTGGACACCCCAGCCTGGACACCCCAGCCTGGACACCCCAGCCTGGACACCCCAGCCTGGACACCCCAGTCTGGACACCCCAGCCTGGACACCCCAGCCTGGACACCCCAGCCTGGACACCCCAGTCTGGACACCCCAGCCTGGACACCCCAGCCTGGACACCCCAGCCTGGACACCCCAGCCTGGACACCCCAGCCTGGACACCCCAGCCTGGACACCCCAGTCTGGACACCCCAGCCTGGACACCCCAGCCTGGACACCCCAGTCTGGACACCCCAGCCTGGACACCCCAGTCTGGACACCCCAGTCTGGACACCCCAGCCTGGACACCCCAGTCTGGACACCCCAGCCTGGACACCCCAGCCTGGACACCCCAGCCTGGACACCCCAGCCTGGACACCCCAGCCTGGACACCCCAGCCTGGACACCCCAGCCTGGACACCCCAGCCTGGACACCCCAGTCTGGACACCCCAGTCTGGGCCCCTTCAGGGTAATGCAGCAGAAAACTATACACACACTCTCTCGCTCTCACACACACACTTTCCCTCACACACACCTGCACCCTCGTTCTCTCACACACACTCTCTATCACACAATCTCTTACACACACACTCTGTCACACACACTGTCTCACACACTCTCTCTCTCTCTCTCTCACTCACTCACTCACTCACTCTCACACACACACACACACACACCACAGCTCCATCAGTGTGTCTGAAGGGGATGGGCTGGCTGAGACGGGCCTCTCTGCAACCAGAGCTGGCCAGGCAGACGCTGGGGCACAATCCAGGCATTGATGGAGCCACGACTCAGCGCTCTGCAGACAGGATAGACTCCCTCACACTGTTTGTTTTGGTTTTGCTTGAAAGGAGCAGTTTCATCCAGCAGTAGCTGCAGGAGCAGGCGTTAGGGTTGGAGATGCACCATGTAATTCATCTGCAGTTACTCATTAAATGCCTACAAATGCCAGATATTGTGATGCGTACTGATGATAAGTGGCCCGTGTTTTTAGAACTTGCCTCATAAACTATTTTGTACATTAGTCTAATATGGATTAGACATCATCATATAAAGGAAACACATTACTGTAGATGTTCTGTGTTAGCAAACAAGTATGTCCTTTTTTATACTTCACTGGGTACACTTAAACTTGTTATTCTCATGGCAGAGGTGAATACTCACTGCTACCCTGCTCTGGAAGCAAGGCTCGCTTCTCAAGACCAGAGAAAAACATTGTGATCAAGAGAACCGTCCTAAAGATCAAAATGACTAAATGTAAATGTAGTATGTAACTGATCAGTCAATAGATACGTCTCTACTAGATGTGTCACTTGTTGACACAGTGCTGTGGTTGGTGTGTTAGGTGTGTCGTTCTAGATATTGTTTGTGAACAAGGGTTGCAAGTCACAGCGGTTGATCGGTTCCGTCTTAACTAACAATGATGTTCTTTCTTCATGACTGCTCGACGCCGTCTCTCTCACTAGCTACACGTTTCAGTGGGACAGGACGACATTCCAGGGGCAGGTGACAAAAGCTCTAGAATAACTGTTTGACACCTTGCCCCCCCCCCCGCCCCCTCGGAGAGGAGTGCTTAGCAACCGGGTGGGAAGTACTGTCTGGGTTAGGAAGAGGAGGAAGAGTACAGTCCTGTCCAGGTTTAGTAGGAGGAGGAAGGGTACAGTCCTGTCCAGGGTTAGGAGGAGGAAGGGTATAGTCATGTCCAGGGTTAGGAGGAGTAAGGGTATAGTCATGTCCAGGGTTAGGAGGAGGAGGAAGAGTATAATCATGTTCAGGGTTAGGAGGAGGAGGAAGAGTATAGTCATGTTTCTAGTAAAGTGTCACCCAGCTGCAGAAGCAGCAGTGATCCAGGCCTGAGTCAAGGATGTGGTTAGTTACAATTTTGTCAAAATTCTTGTGGAGATTTCTTTCTTACGGCTAGATTATAGATTCTACAGATGCCTTGGGAAACTCTAATTAAGAAACCTTCCCTTTCCCTTTCCTACTAACAAACAAGAAGCTGTGAAAAGGTTCTCTGGTGTGGGGCAGGATTCTCTGGTGTGGGGCAGGATTCTCCAGTTCTGGCTTTGCGTGCCCCCCCACCCCACTTTCAGCCACCCCCCCGCACTGGGGAAGAAGTCAGTTACCTTTAACTGAGAGAATGTGCTTGTTTATCACTGTGCAACCTTTTTGGAGTCTATTTTGTGTGAGATTCACAGGCAGGTGAAGGAGGCTATTCCTATGACTGAACCGCTGCATGATTTGATACCAGAGGACTGGATCACTGGGGGTGCGGTGTAGAGATGGGTGGAGAGAGAGTGAAAGTGAGGGATAGAGGTGAGAGGGGAGTACAGAGAGAGAAAGGGAGGGAGGGAGTACAGAGAGAGAGAAAGGGAGGGAGGGAGTACAGAGAGAGAGAAAGGGAGGGAGGGAGTACAGAGAGAGAGAGGGAGTACAGAGAGAGAGAAAGGGAGGGAGTACAGAGAGGAGGGAGGGAGTACAGAGAGAGAGAAAGGGAGGGAGGGAGTACAGAGAGAGAAAGGGAGGGAGGGAGTACAGAGAGAAAGGGAGGGAGGGAGTACAGAGAGAGAGAGAGAGAGAGACAGAGAGAGAGAGAGAGAGAGAGAGAGAGAGAGAGAGAGAGAGAGAGAGAGAGAGAGAGAGAGAGGGAGAGAGGGAGAGAGGGAGAGAGGGAGAGAGGGAGAGAGGGAGAGAGGGAGAGAGGGAGAGAGGGAGAGAGGGAGAGAGAGAGAGAGAGAGAGAGAGAGAGAGAGAGAGCCTCATTGTTGCTGGCTGAGTGGGTGCTGCTCTCTCTGGGGAGCGCAGGACCAACATTCATCACCACAGAAACGAGCGAGGCTGATGATGGGGATGGTGGTGATGACAGCAGCACTCAGCCTGGGCCAAGAGAGGCAGGAGCCAACAGTGACCCAGCAGAATCAGCCCGTCTGCCAGCCTCACCGCGGCCCGCCTCACCGCTGGGTGACACTTTACCAGAAACATGACTGTACCCTTCCTCCTCCTAACCCTGAACATGACTGTACCCTTCCTCCTCCTAACCCTGAACATGACTGTACCCTTCCTCCTCCTAACCCTGAACATGACTGTACCCTTCCTCCTCCTAACCCTGAACATGACTGTACTCTTCCTCCTCCTAACCCTGAACATGACTGTACCCTTCCTCCTCCTAACCCTGAACATGACTGTACCCTTCCTCCTCCTAACTTACTGCCCATGACCTGTCCTGTCTCAGACACTGGAAGCACTGTTACAGCTGGCCTTTACAACCTTAAAGTATGTTTTCTCTCATAAATTTTTAGGCAGCATAAATACGTCAACAGGAAATACATGTTGCCTTTCCCCTCGTGTTTCCTCCTGGGATAAGTCAGACTTTGCAGGCCAGACAACATTTCCCTAAAATTTTTGTCCTCAGACAACCACAGTAAGAAACTCTTCTACTTGAACCGTTCTTGCTTAGTCTGTCTCCTCTGCTCTCCGTCCCCCTTTCATAACGACTCTCATATGACCACCCCTCTCTGCCCCTCAACACAACCTGATTACCAGTCTGACTGGATGAACCACCATCGCAAGTCTCACACAGCACAGCCAGGTTCCTCACGGCATCACTAATGTAGTTAGACATATAAGAGTCCTTTCTTAATAACAGGTTGCTGGTCCTTATGTAGTTAGACACAAAGGAGTCCTTTCTTAATAACAGGTTGCTGGTGGCCTGGATACAGAGGGATCACATGACTCCTTATGTACATGATCAGCAGACTGGATCAACATGAAGACTCATCTCTGCAGCCATAAGCCCCCTGAACGAGGACATACTCTCAGTTTGATGTAGTAAAGAGTCAGGGTTCTGCTCCGAGCGCCAACTAGCCTGCACTTTCTGTACGCTACTGGCCAATGGCAGAATTCAGCTACTTCCTGTAAACTACTGGCCAATAGCGGAATCCAGCTACTTCCTGTAAACTACTGGCCAATGCCACTAACCAGCCACTTCCTGTAAACTACTGGCCAATGGCGGAATCCAGCTACTTCCTGTAAACTACTGGCCAATGCCACTAACCAGCCACTTCCTGTAAACTACTGGCCAATGGCGGAATCCAGCTACTTCCTGTAAACTACTGGCCAATGGCGGAATCCAGCTACTTCCTGTAAACTACTGGCCAATGCCACTAACCAGCCACTTCCTGTAAACTACTGGCCAATGGCGGAATCCAGCTACTTCCTGTAAACTACTGGCCAATGGTGGAATCCAGCTACTTCCTGTAAACTACTGGCCAATGGCGGAATCCAGCTACTTCCTGTAAACTACTGGCCAATGCCACTAACCAGCCACTTCCTGTAAACTTCTAGTTATTCAAACTACTGGATACAGTACATGGGCTCTTATGTTGACACTCGTTATCAGTGACAGTAGTTGAGACCCAAATGTTTTTAATGTTTTCTCTGCTGATGTGTGAACTGTGTACCAACCTGTTTGGCTACTTTGGAACAAGAAGAGATTATTCATAGTCTTGTTGCGACAGAAACTGCTGTTTTGTGATAAATACCGTCTTGTGATGGATGGGCTCAGCATATTTCTGGTGAAATCAGTGCTTGACTATTCAGAGTCCTTCATGTGCTAATCCCAGCCTGAGCCTTCTGGACCCAGCCCAGCCCCAAGGAGGAGGAGCCACACAGCGTGAAGCAAGTGACTGGATGAGCGATGTGATTAGGGAATGAAACGGGCAAAGTCTCTCCCTGACCAACAAACCTCGCTGCTTCAGCAGCTTTCACCATCAGGTTGTGTTGAGATGCACAATAATACTGCAGAGGGTGACAGAGCAGTTCTGGAGCAGAGGTAGTCGTGGTGACCTAAATCCAAATAGAGAAAGGAGAAGAAAGAGAGAAAGGAGAGGAAAGGGGGGGGTCTGAATTTGGACAGGGTACAAAATACCAGTGGAGGAAAGAGAATGATGCTTATTGTCCATTGTTCACCTGTAGACATCCAGCCAACAGGGGGGGAGGGGAGGAGTGGAGTTCCTGTAGACAGACGAGGAGAGGAGAGGAGAGGGTTTCTTGTTCCTGTTTCTCTCCAGCTCCGAGATGCTGACCTGCGGACGTTGTCAGGAGCCAAGCCCATCCTCGGAGAAACCACCTGTCCCAGTTCAGCCCTCCATCTCCCTCACCCCTCCATCTCCCTCAGCCCTCCATCTCCCTCACCCCTCCATCTGTCTCACCCCTCCATCTGTCTCACCCCTCCATCTCCCTCACCCCTCCACCTGTCCCCCTCCATCTCCCTCACCCCTCCATCTGTCTCACCCCTCCATCTGTCTCACCCCTCCATCTCCCTCACCCCTCCATCTGTCTCACCCCTCCTCTTTCAGCTTAGCCCGTCTGAGCAACACCTGCTGCTCATCACAGTAGAAGGAGCTTGAAGGGTTTCGCACCTGTCCGTTGTCGTTAACAACCCCCATTGAAGCCATGTGAGGCTGGTTTGGGCCTCCTGGCAGGTGTGTTTATGACGCAGTGACCTTTTGTATTGCAGGAGCCGGGATAACCCTGCCGGCTGAGCAAGATGTCAATAAGAGAGTTCAAACAGCAGTTTGCTCTTTGGCAAACACCCTGGGGCCAATTAGCCCCCTGCCTGCAGCCTCAGAGCTCCAGGAGAAATGCTGTATGCTTCTCATGGAGGCTACAGGTAGACAGGGTTACTGCTTTCATTCAGAAATTAATATTGTTGGGCTGTGTACTATATACAGTGAGTAAATGCGTTTGAATGGCTTATATTTTGCATAGCAGCAAAGAAAAAGTGCAGATGAAATTTGTGTCTGTGTCTTTAGTTTTTCCTCCCACAATGTTTAGGGTTAGTGTTAGGGTTCGGGTTAGTGTTAGGTGTCCGTCTGGTCTCTGGATAAGCTGCAGAAAAATGGCACTTCACTTATCAAGAGAACAAAGTCTTGGTAGCTGAGATGTGCTTTACACTGTCTGGTAGCTGAGATGTGCTTTACACTGTCTGGTAGCTGAGATGTGCTTTAAATGTAAATGCGATAAAGGCATTACCATGTCCAGAGTAGGCTCGTCAGAACGCTTCTACAGTCTGACATGAGTTCCACTCTTGTGAAACTTCCTTTTAGAAAGTAAGTGTGAAATGTGTGAGAGACGCTTTGTGTAAAACCACCCTGGGTTTTTATAGTTCAGTATTGTGAAACCAGGGCGTGAGTTAACGACTCGGTTAACAAGTGTTTCAGAAGCAACCGCAGCAGACTATCCTAGCCTGGGTGTCTTTCTGGGGCAGACTGCGTGAAGGTGTCCTGTACCACAGCACCATACACTCAGCTGCAAAAACCCTCCAGGCACACTTGTTAACAGACTCTCCTGGATCAAATCGTGGTGGACAATCAGGGGAGCAGCTGAGTTATGGAGGCTCTTCAGCCTCTGATGGAGATTTGATGTATATTATTCCTGCCGAGTCATCTGTGGAGCCAGGAGTGTGTGTGTGTGTGTGAGTGTGTGTGTGTGTGTGTGTGAGTGAGTGCGGGCCTGGGGAGGAGATTAAAACATCACTTGTATCAAGGAAGTTCCATATTGCAGGGGAGGGAATATTTCAACCTGACAACGAGCCTCTGTCACATTCTCTAACAGTGACACATACCTGCCAGCAGGATAGCTGGTACACCTGAAAACTAACGCAAGTCTGTCAGACTTGAAGCTCATTAAAACTGAAAGCTCCGAATTTTAAATGGTTAGACAATATTTATCAACAAGGCAGTTGGCTAGGTAGAAAATTAAATAAGTAGCTGGAATTATAATGTAAGTGAGCATTATACCTTAGCTGAACACTATCTGTATTTTGCATATGTGCTAGTTAAATTCAAAATAAAGGACTACACTGAACAAACATGTTCCATTTCTAGAAAAATATGTAATTATGTGTTGTACCACGGCTAAATGCGTCATAGTAAAAAGTTACATTAGATCATATTTTTATTAAGAAATAAATAAAATAAAGATAACACAGTTGCTCCCCTTTGTTCAGCTTCACTGCATACATTATAAAATAAAACATTGATATTTGTCAATGTTTCCAAACCGTTGGGTTTGTGTGTGTCTGTGATTGGTCTGGAAAGTGGAGGGTTCTTTGGTGCTGCAAGAAGGACAGAGAGATCACAGCACATGGACAAAGGAATGGCTGTAAATTCAAGTCAAGACACTTTTCAAAGATGGCATTTCTCCTTGTGATAGGCATTATTGTTGCATAACTCTGTGTTGTACAGCAGACACAGGCACTCATCAGAGAAGCACAGGAAGGTTCTGTCTCCTGAAGGTTCTGTCTCCTGAAGGATTCAGTCACAAAGAAGACAGAACGTAGCTGTAGGAAAGAGCTTCATCCTGCCCTCTTAGTATGAGCTCCCCAAACACACAACAGGACCACTCCTCATTCCGCAAACACACAACAGGACCACTCCCAATACTTATTTCTCCTCATTCACCAAGTTCCTACTGTGCTGCCTCTTCTCTTCCAGTGTCTCCTCCAAGCACTTGATCAGCACCGGGTCCACTTTGGGATCAAACTTGTTGGCAAACCAGTGTCCGTAGTTGAGCAGCCAGCGTAGCTCAGCCGCCCCGTAGATGCAGACGCTCCTCATGTGTGCGCCGGAGCAGGGCGGGTACAGCGAGCCCTCCAGGTAGTTCCACTTCACCAGGCGTGTCCGGCTCTGCAGGTCAGTCACGTCGGGGGCGGTCGGGGGGATCCCTCCCGGCACACCTGGCACGCGCACCAGCGAGGCCCAGAAGTGCTCGTCTGGGGAGTACGTGTCTGCGGACCACGCCAGGAAGTCCCGCGCCACGGGACTGCTGCCCACAAAGCTGACAAAGTCACGAGGCAGGACGAAGTAGGCGCTCCCGCTGAACACCTGCAGTGCGTGCGGCGGCGGGGCCTTGGGCCGGCCGGTCCTGACCGGGAGACGGCGGTACTCGTACGGGACGTCCTTCAGCTCATGCTGGAACAGGAAGCGCTGCTTCTTCAGTTGGCTGGGCCGGCTGGACTCCAACATGCTGCTGCCGTTCAGCGCCCGGAGCTCCCTCACCAGCTCCCTGTTCCCCCGGAGCGGGAAGTCCTGGCCGCACAGGTTGATGACGTACTTCCAGCCGACCTCTGAAGCCAGCAGATCGGACAGGCAGTTGAGGTCGGCGTTGAGCCGTGTGATGTGGGCGTAAAGCACGGTCTCCAGCCTGGAGGCGATGAAAACATTGGGGAGGCAGAGAGCCAGGTTGTTCATGGCTGTGATGAAGGGCAGGGAGGACTTCTGGTCGTAGTGGATGCAGTAGACGTTGTGAGGTGTGTAGATGGCTCGCAGGATGCGCTCCACCATGGGAGCGTTCTTGTGGACCACCAGCGAGTACGCCAGCGGGAAAGTTCTCTCCTCCTCAGAGACCGACATGAGGTCATATCCTCTGGCCTCAACATACCTCTCACAGTCTGCGGTCAGAGACACGACGCTGTCGTCCTCCAAGTCCACGATCACCTTCCTCCGTATCTCCAGGGACTTGCCAATCTCAACAGGGTCCAGGTTGTATATGGCCCTGCAGTTGATGTTGTACCTGTGGGTTTTGATCCTGTATGCACTGGCGGTGATCCCATAAGGCTCGATGTAGAAGTGGTTCCTCACAGACACCTTGATGTAGACCAGCTTCAGCAGGCACAGAGCCAGCAGAGACACGGAGAGCAGGTAACATTTGCGTCTCAGTTTATGTAAGGGGGCGCATCTTATTTTCATTCTGTGGAGGAGAGGGGATAGGGAGTGGTCTTGGTAACAGGAAGAGATGCTTGATAGGAATTACAGTTGTTATCTTAATTCATGTAAAAAAATAAGATACTTTTTATACGTTATTAATATTTTAATGCCATCTATATTGACCAATTAAGTAGAATTTACTTAAATGCTTTGTGGATTTGCATTGAACAACAATATTAATACCTTGCACTCTAGAGAGGTCCTTGAAGTTCTGCCAGATGCCATCAAAAGGTTTGTCTTCCAAAATCTCATATGGCAACCTATAAATGAACAGATTACATTTACTAAAATACTTACATAATCCTGACACCCAGCAATACATTTTTGTCTACTATAGTGGACATTAGTTTTGGACTAGTACCTTAGCAACCATATTGTTCTTTGTATGTATTTATCTTGTCCAGGTGAGAGGAAATCTTGTAGCTTCATGACAGAAAAATATCTTAACTGCTTGTCCTGTTTTAACTTACATTTCAAATAAAGGAAAAATCCTATTGTCCTATTACAGAAGCAATTCCTCATAGATGTGTTCTATTTCTGTGTTCACGTTCCTCATCTTCATTACTACAGACCAAACAATAGTGCTGCTGTCATTTTTGGGAAATTACAATGGTTCTATATTACTAAACTAAGATGAGATAGGATTTTTTCCTAAATGCAGTTATGAAACATGTTTCTGTAATACCAGAAGTCTAATGCAGTTAGGAATCATGTTTCTGTAATACCAGAAGTCTAATGCAGTTATGAAACATGTTTCTGTAATACCAGAAGTCCTAATTCAGTTAGGAAACATGTTTCTGTAATACCAGAAGTCCTAACTGCCCTGAACGGGGATCCGGTGGGTTTCAGACTCAGGAAGTTTCCATAATGAGGCCCCTGGGTTTGGTAATGACGTCACATACGTGAACGACCTCAAGATAGCCGTGTAATTAGTTCGTTTTTGAAGATACTGACTCGAAACTGTAACGAATAGAAAAAGTATTAGACTTTATTTCCCCTAGAAATTATTTTATTTTATTCAAACGTTTATTCAACCTTTATTTAATCAGGCAAAGATGATTAGGATGATCGAAATGATTCCTGGAAATTTGATATGTTTAAGTATTTAGCTTACATTTTACGTAATAAGAATAAGAAATTGTTCTTAAGACCTTAGTCCATGTTTAAACGTTGTGATTTTTTGAGTTAAAGTAGAGAAAATCATGGAAAATTATTCATAGAACATTTCCATTAAAACTTCCATGAAAGGGAACACAGAAGGACCGCCAACACACAGTCGGGTGTGCAGACAGCAAGTTAATTACAAGCAGTAACATCTCGTGACAAACCAAGGACATTCTCTCAATGTTTTACAGCCTTGAGAGCTAAACTTTAGTTTCAGAAATAAAAGTTCGCTGGAAAATATTCAGGCTATAAGTGGCGTATAAAAAAAGGCGTAATTGTCGTTTAGTTTAGAAAGACATAGGCTAGTTTTATTTATAATTTGGTTTAAGAATTAAGTAATAAATGTATCAGATCACACCCCTACGCCAAACTTTGTCCAACACATTTAATTAAGTCTGAAATAAAGGCCAACATGCTGTGTGAACGATGTCAGTACCGAAAAAGAAAAAAACGATTTCAAGTCGTCATGTTACAAACAACTCATAGAACACAAAACAACTTACCACTCCGGAATCTGAATTCTCACATCGGAGCATCGTGAGTAGTGAGCTGCACCGCTGCCGTGCAGGACTGGCGCTGGAGGGACGTCTTCTGTAGGTGTGGTGGAGCGACATCACACTGCAGACTGTCACGGAGTCATGAGAGATCATCAGCCAAGTCCTCCTCCGCCCACTACCGGCTCATATTATACACTGGCTTATCTGAGGTTTGAATTGTAAAAAAAAATTACATGGAGGCCATGTGATTCTTATCAACCGGAACCGACCGCAATACAAAAAAACGATATTTTATGCTAAAAAAGCTGTCTACTCGGTTTACAAGTTCTGTGTTGTTTATATGTTATAGTTCTACAGAGGCCTACAGCAGCCACAGAAAAACAAACAAGCACTTTTTTTGTTAGTTCATAGTTTAGATTTTAATCAAAACAAATTCAAAGTAATGTCATTGATGTAAACTTAAATGCAGGTAGTCAACGATTATACAGTCCAACAATTACAAAATGCAGAAATAACATTATTTTAACTCAAACTAAATTACATATAACCGTTTTAACACCAAGTTTTACACTGCAAACTACATTATAGTGACAGTAGTTTAGTGTAGGCCAAATCCACAACCCTACAACAATAAGCACTCACTGGTGGCCCAAAAACAACATTAGGTTCATGAATGTTTCATAACAGGTGTGGTTAGTGATTCTTTGCGAATGGTGAGGTGACAGTCAGCAGGCCAGTTCTCCATGGTGAGGTGGCAGTCAGCAGGCCAGTTCTCCAGGGTGAGGTGACAGTCAGCAGGCCAGTTCTCCATGGTGAGGTGACAGTCAGCAGGCCAGTTCTCCAGGGTGAGGTGACAGTCAGCAGGCCAGTTCTCCAGGGTGAGGTGACAGTCAGCAGGCCAGTTCTCCAGGGTGAGGTGACAGTCAGCAGGCCAGTTCTCCAGGGTGAGGTGGCCCCTCCAGGGAGGATTCAGTAGGGCCAGTTGTCTTCCAGACACAGGCGCTCCCAGTAGCCGTCCATTACGTCGCTGGGCGCCAGCTCCTCCTCACACACCAGCCGGATCGTCTTGATCTGCAGGAGGTGTTGCAGCGCTGTCCATGCTGAGAAAACAAACACAACATAATCACCACTCTATTTATAGCTAGTGCCGTGGTGCACTTGTTTTCTACCCCGGTTCATCCCCACACAGCAGTTCTCCAGGTGCAGAACCCACATTTACATTTAGTCATTTAGCAGACGCTCTTATCCAGAGCGACTTACAGTAAGTACAGGGACATTCCCCCGAGGCAAGTAGGGTGAAGTGCCTTGCCCAAGGACACAATGTCATTTTTGCACGGCCGGGAATCGATCCGGCAATCTTCTGATTACTAGCCCGATTCCCTAACCGCTCAGCCACCTGACTCCCCACTAGACGAGGACATTCATTATTGAGAGGCTGTGGCCATGCTTCAACAGACACGCAGCTCTGCTGTCGGGCCTCACAGTCAACACTGAGGAGGCAGACCAGTCAACACTGAGGAGGCAGACCAGTCAACACTGAGGAGGCAGAGACCAGTCAACACTGAGGAGGCAGACCAGTCAACACTGAGGAGGCAGAGACCAGTCAACACTGAGGAGGAAGACCAGTCACCACTGAGGAGGCAGAGACCAGTCACCACTGAGGAGGAAGACCAGTCACCACTGAGGAGGCAGAGACCAGTCAACACTGAGGAGGCAGACCAGTCAACACTGAGGAGGAAGACCAGTCAACACTGAGGAGGCAGAGACCAGTCAACACTGAGGAGGAAGACCAGTCACCACTGAGGAGGAAGACCAGTCAACACTGAGGAGGCAGACCAGTCACCACTGAGGAGGCAGAGACCAGTCAACACTGAGGAGGAAGACCAGTCACCACTGAGGAGGCAGAGACCAGTCAACACTGAGGAGGAAGACCAGTCACCACTGAGGAGGAAGACCAGTCACCACTGAGGAGGAAGACCAGTCACCACTGAGGAGGAAGACCAGTCACCACTGAGGAGGAAGACCAGTCACCACTGAGGAGGAAGACCAGTCACCACTGAGGAGGAAGACCAGTCACCACTGAGGAGGCAGAGACCAGTCAACACTGAGGAGGAAGACCAGTCACCACTGAGGAGGCAGAGACCAGTCAACACTGAGGAGGAAGACCAGTCACCACTGAGGAGGAAGACCAGTCACCACTGAGGAGGAAGACCAGTCACCACTGAGGAGGAAGACCAGTCACCACTGAGGAGGAAGACCAGTCACCACTGAGGAGGCAGAGACCAGTCAACACTGAGGAGGAAGACCAGTCACCACTGAGGAGGAAGACCAGTCAACACTGAGGAGGAAGACCAGTCACCACTGAGGAGGCAGAGACCAGTCAACACTGAGGAGGAAGACCAGTCACCACTGAGGAGGCAGAGACCAGTCAACACTGAGGAGGAAGACCAGTCACCACTGAGGAGGAAGACCAGTCACCACTGAGGAGGAAGACCAGTCACCACTGAGGAGGAAGACCAGTCACCACTGAGGAGGAAGACCAGTCACCACTGAGGAGGAAGACCAGTCACCACTGAGGAGGCAGAGACCAGTCAACACTGAGGAGGAAGACCAGTCACCACTGAGGAGGCAGAGACCAGTCAACACTGAGGAGGAAGACCAGTCACCACTGAGGAGGAAGACCAGTCACCACTGAGGAGGAAGACCAGTCACCACTGAGGAGGAAGACCAGTCACCACTGAGGAGGCAGAGACCAGTCAACACTGAGGAGGAAGACCAGTCACCACTGAGGAGGAAGACCAGTCAACACTGAGGAGGAAGACCAGTCACCACTGAGGAGGCAGAGACCAGTCAACACTGAGGAGGAAGACCAGTCACCACTGAGGAGGCAGAGACCAGTCAACACTGAGGAGGAAGACCAGTCACCACTGAGGAGGAAGACCAGTCACCACTGAGGAGGAAGACCAGTCACCACTGAGGAGGAAGACCAGTCACCACTGAGGAGGAAGACCAGTCACCACTGAGGAGGCAGAGACCAGTCAACACTGAGGAGGAAGACCAGTCACCACTGAGGAGGAAGACCAGTCAACACTGAGGAGGAAGACCAGTCACCACTGAGGAGGCAGAGACCAGTCAACACTGAGGAGGAAGACCAGTCACCACTGAGGAGGAAGACCAGTCACCACTGAGGAGGCAGAGACCAGTCAACACTGAGGAGGAAGACCAGTCACCACTGAGGAGGAAGACCAGTCACCACTGAGGAGGAAGACCAGTCACCACTGAGGAGGAAGACCAGTCACCACTGAGGAGGAAGACCAGTCAACACTGAGGAGGAAGACCAGTCACCACTGAGGAGGAAGACCAGTCAACACTGAGGAGGAAGACCAGTCACCACTGAGGAGGAAGACCAGTCACCACTGAGGAGGAAGACCAGTCAACACTGAGGAGGAAAACCAGTCACCACTGAGGAGGAAGACCAGTCAACACTGAGGAGGAAGACCAGTCACCACTGAGGAGGAAGACCAGTCACCACTGAGGAGGAAGACCAGTCAACACTGAGGAGGAAGACCAGTCACCACTGAGGAGGAAGACCAGTCAACACTGAGGAGGAAGACCAGTCACCACTGAGGAGGAAGACCAGTCACCACTGAGGAGGAAGACCAGTCAACACTGAGGAGGAAGACCAGTCAACACTGAGGAGGAAGACCAGTCACCACTGAGGAGGAAGACCAGTCACCACTGAGGAGGAAGACCAGTCAACACTGAGGAGGAAGACCAGTCACCACTGAGGAGGAAGACCAGTCACCACTGAGGAGGCAGACCAGTCACCACTGAGGAGGAAGACCAGTCAACACTGAGGAGGAAGACCAGTCACCACTGAGGAGGAAGACCAGTCACCACTGAGGAGGAAGACCAGTCAACACTGAGGAGGAAGACCAGTCCTGGGGTATAGACATACCTGTGGGGGCTCCAGGCTCCTGGGAGGAGGAGGGGCGGGGCTGGGAGGAGGAGGGGCGGGGCTGGGAGGAGGAGGGGCGGGGCTGGGAGGAGGAGGGGCGGGGCTGGGAGGAGGAGGGGCGGGGCTGGGAGGAGGGGCGGGGCTGGGAGGAGGAGGGGCGGGGCTGGGAGGAGGAGGGGCGGGGCTGGGAGGAGGAGGGGCGGGGCTGGGGAGCTGATGTAGGACTCTGGTCAGTCCCTGCATCCGTATCCGATATGTAGCTAGACAACGACTTCTCCCTGTAGTTCACCTGCAGAAACAGTAACAGATCAAAGTGAGCCCCTCAGATCCTATACAACAGTCTATATGTACGGAACGATAAACATCTTGTTTCTGCTCCCAGCAGGTGGCAGACAGACCACCGGATCTTTCATTCAAAGCGACGTATAAATAGTGCATATGCAACATACAGCATCCAGATCAAGGATCTGGAGGGCTTAGTTCTTACAATGTTGTGGTGGTGAGAGTCAAGGAACGGTCTGACACTGCAAAGTAATCACGTCTCTGCTACCCGAAGGAGAGGGAGAGGGAGGAGGAGGGGAGAAGGAGAGGGAGAGGGAGGAGGGGAGAAGGAGAGGGAGAGGGAGGAGGAGGGGAGAAGGAGAGGGAGAGGGAGGAGGAGGGGAGAAGGAGAGGGAGAGGGAGGAGGAGGGGAGAAGGAGAGGGAGAGGGAGGAGGAGGGGAGAGGGAGGAGGAGGGGAGAAGGAGAGGGAGGAGGAGGGGAGAAGGAGAGGGAGAGGGAGGAGGAGGGGAGAAGGAGAGGGAGAGGGAGGAGGAGGGGAGAAGGAGAGGGAGAGGGAGGAGGAGGGGAGAGGGAGGAGGTGCTTCTTTAATCTTTAATCATTCATCAGCTTCTGCTGTTCCAGTTCCTGCAACCGACAAGCCTGTCTGGAAACATGAAGTAGCCCTCTCGCACAAACCTTCCAGCTCCAGTCCCTCAAACTGCACCACGTATCTGCATGTTGGAGACGGTGGTTGGGGAATGTCTCACAATGTTTCTTGTGATGAAGATGACGTGACTGAAATTCCTCTTTGGGTTGTCAAGCTTGTTTCAACTGGGCCGGCTTATGAAACACTTATTGAACTTTTACAAAACACCCAATTTAAGTGGTGTTAGTGTGGACTTGTATCAACTTAAACTAAAGCCCTAACATGGAAAACATAGACATACTATTTTGAGCACCCTGTCGCCTACATTATGGATGCTACCGATGCACAAACAAGGTACTACAGGAGAAGCAGAGTTATGTTATCTGATAGGCCAGTGTGTTAACAGGACTCTGATAGGCCAGTGTGTTAACAGGACTCTGATAGGCCAGTGTGGGCAGAACAGCTCTATCCTGCTACAACAGTAGATGTTTACAGGTGAGATACAAGCTCACTATTTAACACCTGCCTGAATCTCCTTCCAGGAGAATCTCCTGGAACATGTGGTGTGTAGGATGAACACCTGTACCTTGTTCCAGGTGTAGGCGTGGCTGACAGGAATGTTGTTCCCCAGGATGGTCTCCACCCAGCCCTCCGGAGCCGACAACACCCGGCCTTGCGAGCCCTGAACCGACCCGTCAGAGAGCAGCGATGCACGGTGAGTACAGCCCTGGACACACACAGTGGTGAACACAAACCCTGGACACACACACTGGTGAACACACACTCTGTAGATGTTTATATGTCATTCGGGCAGGAAACATGTTTGTGCAGTTGATTTTGTGACTCACAGCAACATCATAGATACCTCAAAATACTACGAATCCAGAATACTACAGAACAAAGTGTCAGGAGAGTGAAGGAAGCTGTGATTGGTCCAGTCTGACTCACCTTCCAGGTGAGCTGCAGAACTCCGTCCCCTGGGGAGAGCGCCCCCCTCTGGATGAGACCGCTCAGCGTCCTGTGGACCCCTTCCTCACCCCCCCCACCCCCCTCCTCACCCCCCCCACCCCCCTCTCCACGCTGCAGCCTTGCACTAGCACTTCCTGTTTGAGGCTTGGTGATTATTGTTCGTGACTTGGAATTTCCTGTTTGAGATTGGCCACTGGTGATAGCAGCCTGTGGTTTTGTGATGTCCTTCTGACCTCTCTGAGAGGAGCAGGGCTCTACAGGGGCAACCGGGGTGGAAGGCACCAGGAGGACACTGGGGGGGTTAGTGGAGGAGGTGGGGAGGGGAGCGGATGTGCTGGCTGGGGAGGTGTTGGAGGAGGAGGGGCCCTTGTGAGGGCGGAACTTCTGCCTAAGGTGGTTCTGCGTCTGTAGAACTCTTAACAGCCTCCTCTGCCTGCTGGCCAGCGAGGCCAGCTGACCCCTCAACACACCCTGCCGGAAGGAGTCCGCCGCCATCCTGCCCCCCACACACACACCCCGCAGACCCAGCGTTACACACACACACCCCGCAGACCCAGCGTTACACACACACACGCCGCAGACCCAGCATTACACACACACACTCCGCAGACCCAGCGTTACACACACACACCCTGCAGACCCAGCGTTACACACACACACCCCGCAGACCCAGCGTTACACACACACACTCCGCAGACCCAGCGTTACACACACACACCCTGCAGACCCAGCGTTACACACACACACCCTGCAGACCCAGCGTTACACACACACACCCTGCAGACCCAGCGTTACACACACACACCCTGCAGACCCAGCGTTACACACACACACCCTGCAGACCCAGCGTTACACACACACACCCTGCAGACCCAGCGTTACACACACACACCCTGCAGACCCAGCGTTACACACACACACCCTGCAGACCCAGCGTTACACACACACACCCTGCAGACCCAGCGTTACACACACACACCCTGCAGACCCAGCGTTACACACACAACCCCCCCCCCCCCCAGAATCAGCATTACACACGTGCCCCAGTCAGACAGGATGTTCTGGTGCAACTGCTGACCTGTACTTCCTGGTGAGGTCCTCCTTCTCTGCCTTCTGCTTAGCCAGCACGTCACTGAGCATGGTCTGGATCTGAGAGAGCTGCATGCTCAGCTGGTCTGGGGAACACATGAGCTGCTGTTATCAAACACAATCACTCACAAACAGCTACATCTGGAGTTAGATGCCCATCCCCATGCTCTACCACTGAGCTATACCCATCCTCATGTACTACCACTGAGCTACACCCATCCTCATGTTCTACCACTGAGCTACACCCATCCTCATGTTCTACCACTGAGCTACACCCATCCTCATGTTCTACCACTGAGCTACACCCATCCCCATGTTCTACCACTGAGCTATACCCATCCCCATGTTCTACCACTGAGCTATACCCATCCCCATGTTCTACCACTGAGCTATACCCATCCCCATGTTCTACCACTGAGCTATACCCATCCCCATGTTCTACCACTGAGCTGTACCCATCCCCATGTTCTACCACTGAGCTATACCCATCCCCATGTTCTACCACTGAGCTATACCCATCCCCATGTTCTACCACTGAGCTATACCCATCCCCATGCTCTACCACTGAGCTATACCCATCCTTTTCTCTTCGCAGCAGTTCAGATATTCTGTATTGAAATTTGATTTTAGATTTTGATTCTTGCATTCTTATTTGCATGGAAATTTACATTTTGGATTAACATTAGCAACACATCTGAGGTTAGCTGAGTCGTAGACTGCAGAACCTCCCTGAACAGCACAGGGATCATTGTGATGTTGACACAGACTGGTTCCAGATCAGTCTGGTTCCAGATCAGTCTGGTTCCAGATCAGACTGGTTCCAGATCAAACTGGTTCCCGATCAAACTGGTTCCAGATCAGTCTGGTTCCCGATCAAACTGGTTCCAGATCAAACTGGTTCCCGATCAAACTGGTTCCAGATCAGTCTGGTTCCCGATCTGCCAGCCCACCTGAGTCTCCTGGCTGTGCGGAGGTCCAGGCTGATATCTCCTGCTGTTTCCTCTCCACCTCCTCCAGGGCTGCGGTTATGACCTGGCACTGATCCAGCTAAACATGAGCAGGACAACAACAACAACAACAGCAACAACAACAGCGTCAGTGAGTACAGAGCCTGGCAGGCTGCAGGTGCAGGCAGCCCTCACCGTGTGTGTGGAGCCGTGTTTCTGGGGGTCACAGCGACGCCTGGCTCTGTCTGTGTCGCTCTCCTCTCCTCTCCCGACCCCTCCGCCCTCCGAGGAAGCACTGGGCCCCCCTCCGCCCAGACGCCTCGAAACTCCCCTTCTCTCCGAGGACCCGGACTCTGAAAGGAGACGAGACTGATGAGCTCCTCTCAGACAACAGCGCTGGTGTCAGATGGACCCGTTCACAAAAGGGTTGGATTCTTGTGATAAACCTGGAATTCAAAAGCTTTTGAAGAGGAAGTGATAAAACAAGGTGTCTGTTGTTCGTCTATGATGCCTGGTGTGTTAAACGTAGTTTTGGACAAGCTTGTTTGGTTTGTCCTGTAAGAATATTCCAGGCATCTGCTGTAAGAGTCTTTAGACAGAACAATGAAGCTGTTTAAACCCTCTGAATCCTCCCTGTTAGTCCCAGACCCAGCCCTTCCCTGCCTGCCTGTCCGAGGGTTAGGGTCCCAGGTCAACATAACACGTCTCTGAGGGGGGTGAGCACCTGAGGGGGCGTGTCTGAGGGGGGTGACGGGCTGGAAGGTGGACAGCAGCTCTCGGACGTCTGCTCCTCGCGCTACATCCAGCGGGCTGAGGCCCACAGCAGACCTGGCCCCGGGGCTGGAGCCATGCTGCAGCAGCAGACTCACCACCTGGAACACACACACACCAAGGGTCTGTGTACCAGGTGTGTATCTGGTACCTGGTGTGTATCTGATACCAGGTGTGTATTTGGTACCAGGTGTGTATTTGGTACCAGGTGTGTACCAGGTGTACCAGGTGTGTACCTGTGCGTGTCCAGAGGCGGCAGCATCGTGCAGGGGTGTGAGGCCCTCCGGGCCCCGGCTGGTGACGTCAGCTCCAGCCTTCAGCAGCTCCTCCACCACCGGCCCGAATCCCCCCGCGCTCGCCTCGTGCAGCGCGGCCCAGCCTGGCCAATACACACGCAGCACACGCGTCACATGACCCAGCCTGGCCAATACACACGCAGCACACGCGTCACATGACCCAGCCTGGCCAATACACACGCAGCACACGCGTCACATGACCCAGCCTGGCCAATACACACGCAGCACACGCGTCACATGACCCAGCCTGGCCAATACACACGCAGCACACGCGTCACATGACCCAGCCTGGCCAATACACACGCAGCACACGCGTCACATGACCCAGCCTGGCCAATACAGGGGGAGGGGTCTACACATCAAGCGGTTGCAGGTTTGGATAAAAGACTGAGAGCATCTTGTGTTTGAGATTCAATACTGGAGTGAAAGAAGGCTTAAGGGTGATTTAGCAGTGATGAAATATTCTGTTAGCGATGAGATTACAGACCTGCATTATCTTTCTCATTGACGTTTATTCCAGCCCCAATAAGAGCTTTGACGAGAGGCAGGTCTCCTTTCTTGCAAGCTAAGTGCAGGTGAGTCTCACCAAGTCCATTCCTCTTGTGAAGATTTCTCGGCAGGATTTTGGTTCCTTCTAAAGGACCTGATGAATGAAACACAAAAATGTCAAAAAAAAAAGTAACTTTATTTGTGTTTTTGTACATTTTATGATGTTTGCTTACCTGACTTGGATGTGCTGTTGGCCTGGGCCCCTTTGTGGGGTGACTTCCACGGGTTGGGTGGTTTTAAAGGTCCTGGTCCAAACCTAGATCTGCTGCTCTTGGGTCTCCTCTTGCGCCGCCCAGCAGAGCGTCCCCCCGGCCCAGCAGAGCGTCCCCCCGGCCCAGCAGAGCGTCCCCCCGGCCCAGCAGAGCGTCCCCCCAGCCCAGCAGCAGCTTGTGTCTCAACCTGAGGTGTCCCGTCCTCTCTCTCCCCTCTAACTCGGTAGTGTGACGGGGTGAGAAGGCTTCTGGAATCTTCCGTTTGAGATGAAGATAAACTTGAGTGGTTTCTGTCAGGTTCCTCTCGGCAGCTCTGCACGCCTTCCACGGGGGGATTTAGATTGTCCATCAGTCTCGCGCCGTCTCTGTTGGAGCTGAAGGTCCGATCTGATTGGAGGTGAGCGCCCTTGGGTCCTCCCGACAGCTGCTCTGATTGGCCCAGCTCGGATATCATGGTGCAGTCCGAGTCGGACGCTACCTCGTCGTCGTCATGGCCGGTCGGGTCAGCTGAGTTTCCTGGGTCTTTGGTGACTGAGTGTTCAGGACTCAGCCCTCCAGTGATGGGGCAGTGGTCAGGGTCTGGGGAGGCCGAGGAGCGAGAGATGTTTGGGTCCTCGCTGTCCGGTTCCCTGCTCCTCGGCCTGGCCTCGTCCGGCGTGTCGATGTGGGTCTCAGTAAACGCTGAGTCTTCAGTAGGGGCTTGGATGTCTTGTTGAGCTCTCTCCTGCCGCTGGCGTTCAACAACACCATCCTCCTGTGACATTGCCTTGCTTGGTGGATGACTCAACCACTTGTTGAGAGCTTCTTGCCTGCCGGCGTCTTGTTCAAGCAGAGACGGAGAACCGGCGTTGCAAGTCTGCTCTTTCATGTCTGGCTGGGCTTCCTCTGGCGGTGCTGGGCTGGAGGTAACGGCTTCCTCTGGCGGTGCTGGGCTGGAGGTAACGGCTTCCTCTGGCGGTGCTGGGCTGAAGGTAACGGCTTCCTCTGGCGGTGCTGGGCTGGAGGTAACGGCTTCCTCTGGCGGTGCTGGGCTGGAGGTAACGGCTTCCTCTGGTGGTGCTGGGCTGGAGGTAACAGCTTCCTCTGGTGGTGCTGGGCTGGAGGTAACGGCTTCCTCTGGTGGTGCTGGGCTGGAGGTAAAAGCTTCCTCTGGTGGTGCTGGGCTGGAGGTAACGGCTTCCTCTGGTGGTGCTGGGATGGAGGTAACAGCTTCCTCTGGTGGTGCTGGGCTGGAGGTAACGGCTTCCTCTGGTGGTGCTGGGCTGGAGGTAACAGCTTCCTCTGGTGGTGCTGGGCTGGAGGTAACGGCTTCCTCTGGTGGTGCTGGGATGGAGGTAACACCTTCCTCTGGCGGTGCTGGGCTGGAGGTAACGGCTTCCTCTGGTGGTGCTGGGCTGGAGGTAACGGCTTCCTCTGGTGGTGCTGGGCTGGAGGTAACAGCTTCCTCTGGCGTGACTTTGAACGGGTCGATCACATCGGCTTCACTTTGTTTCTGAGGCAACGCTACAGAGGTCACGACCTGGACATGTCTTTCATCACTGTTTGTTGGGTTCATCCCTTCATAGAGACTGCGTCCTCCCTCCGTGCTGCTAGTCTGCTGATGCTGCAGCTCTCTCAGCGGTGTGTCCTGGCAGCGTTTCAGACGCTTGCTCCGTCCTCCAATGTCTGTTTCCTCCGACAGGAAACTTTCCACAGCTGAGCGCTGACCTGGCGCAGGACGGCATGTTAGGGTTAGCTGAGCAGCTAACCCTAACCCTAACATGCCATCCAAGTCAAAGGGCTCGTTCTGCAAGAGCAGGTCAAAAATATCTCTCCTCTTTCGGGGAGATTTTCGAATGGCTTTGTGGGCTGTAGATGTTTGCTGTGGCAGGGTTCCCTGCTGTTCATCAACCTCAGCTGCTCTGCTGGAGAAGATTCTCTCTGACGATCCACTCTCACAGTTCTGATTTACAACAGAACTCTGATATAAGATGGGTTCAACATGCTGCAACAATACAACAGAACTGTGATATAAGATGGGTTCAACGTGCTGCAACAAGACAATAACTCACTATATAAGTGCAATGTGACAAAACTTAATCTGTTGCAGGGTGCACAAACATAGTACTGTTTCACTGAACCAATCCCAGGCGTGCCTTGTGATGGTCACGGGGCTGGTTTGGACCTGCATCACCGTACTGTGGCCCATCTCCTGCACACACACAAGAAAACAGTCAAGAAGTTATTAACTAGACGATTATTGAAATGATGATGTTGCCATTATAATTTACACAGATGCAGTATAGCATGGAAATTACGTAAGTTATTAAGAAGTTATTTGATCAATGTCAGAAGGCTATATGAATTTAAATACTTCTACTTTCAATTTTTTATTGTGTTTATCTCTGATGCGACCCATAAAATATATTGGTAAGAAGTACAGCATTAGAACAAGAACCAGATAAACTGTTCAGCTAAAATACATTTCCTGAGATCCTACATACCGAGGAACTGAAACTCAACATACATCAGGTCATATTATGCTACTTTGAAATCAGACCAACACATGAATATAAAAACTCAACTGTCTAAATAAATACGGTGCACAAGCACACATAAATTAGTTAAATAGTTACTTATACAGTAAATGCATCTAACATATTCAAAGAGATTAGACAAAAGCATCTAATATCAACGAGAACATAAACAGTTGGCCAGGTGAACACTGCGCTGAGCAGCAGCTTCATGCTACTGGGCTGAGCAGCAGCTTCATGCTACTGCGGAAGGGAAGGTGGGCTTGTCAGAGTAGGAGGGGAAGGTGGGCTTGTCGGAGTAGCTGGGGAAGGTGGGCTTGTCGGAGGAGGAGGGGAAGGTGGGCTTGTCGGAGGAGGAGGGGAAGGTGGGCTTATCGGAGGAGGAGGGGAAGGTGGGCTTGTCGGAGGAGGAGGGGAAGGTGGGCTTGTCGGAGGAGGAGGGGAAGGTGGGCTTGTCGGAGGAGGAGGGGAAGGTGGGCTTGTCGGAGGAGGAGGGGAAGGTGGGCTTATCGGAGGAGGAGGGGAAGGTGGGCTTGTCGGAGGAGGAGGGGAAGGTGGGCTTGGCGGAGGAGGAGGGGAAGGTGGGCTTGTCGGAGGAGATGGGGAAGGTGGGCTTGTCGGAGGAGGAGGGGAAGGTGGGCTTGTCGGAGGAGGAGGGGAAGGTGGGCTTGTCGGAGGAGCTGGGGAAGGTGGGCTTGTCGGAGGAGGAGGGGAAGGTGGGCTTGTCGGAGGAGGAGGGGAAGGTGGGCTTGTCGGAGGAGGAGGGGAAGGTGGGCTTGTCGGAGGAGGAGGGGAAGGTGGGCTTGTCGGAGGAGGAGGGGAAGGTGGGCTTGTCGGAGGAGGAGGGGAAGGTGGGCTTGTCGGAGGAGGAGGGGAAGGTGGGCTTGTCGGAGGAGCTGGGGAAGGTGGGCTTGTCGGAGGAGGAGGGGAAGGTGGGCTTGTCAGAGTAGGGTTCCCTGGGGCTCTGTGGAAGTCCTGAGTGGCTCTTAGATCCCAGTCCAGCGTGTCATCAGACGAGAACATCTCCTCAGTGTAATCCACAGTTTGGTCACTGTCACTGAGAACACTCAGCTCTCCACAGTCATCTCCCCCGAGGGGCTGGAGGGCTCCGGGGCTTGTGGAGACTGCCAGTCTTGGCTGGGGACAGGGGCTTAAGGCTTGTGGAGACTGCCAGTCTTGGCTGGGGACAGGGGCTTAAGGCTTGTGGAGACTGCCAGTCTTGGCTGGGGACAGGGGCTTAAGGCTTGTGGAGACTGCCAGTCTTGGCTGGGGACAGGGGCTTAAGGCTTGTGGAGACTGCCAGTCTTGGCTGGGGACAGGGGCTTAAGGCTTGTGGAGACTGCCAGTCTTGGCTGGGGACAGGGGCTTAAGGCTTGTGGAGACTGCCAGTCTTGGCTGGGGACAGGGGCTTAAGGCTTGTGGAGACTGCCAGTCTTGGCTGGGGACAGGGGCTTAAGGCTTGTGGAGACTGCCAGTCTTGGCTGGGGACAGGGGCTTAAGGCTTGTGGAGACTGCCAGTCTTGGCTGGGGACAGGGGCTTAAGGCTTGTGGAGACTGCCAGTCTTGGCTGGGGACAGGGGCTTAAGGCTTGTGGAGACTGCCAGTCTTGGCTGGGGACAGGGGCTTAAGGCTTGTGGAGACTGCCAGTCTTGGCTGGGGACAGGGGCTTAAGGCTTGTGGAGACTGCCAGTCTTGGCTGGGGACAGGGGCTTAAGGCTTGTGGAGACTGCCAGTCTTGGCTGGGGACAGGGGCTTAAGGCTTGTGGAGACTGCCAGTCTTGGCTGGGGACAGGGGCTTAAGGCTTGTGGAGACTGCCAGTCTTGGCTGGGGACAGGGGCTTAAGGCTTGTGTAGGGGGGAAGGAGGCTCCCCTGTGTGTAGGGGGGCTGGAGAGGTTTGGGGGGCTAGTCTGAGCACTGAGAGGAGGACGCCTCACTGAGGAAGAGATGAGAACATTCAGAGTCTAGTTTACTTCCAGGGGAAGGCCAGGATAAAGCTGTCATACGTACTGTAGATTTGATGTAGTTTTCAACTGCAGAATCTATTAATTTCCTGTCAATCCTGTTAATCAAATTACTCCAAAACTTGAAAATAAAAACATTGAAAATCCAGAAAAAATTAATAAAAATCCCATTCTTTAGGAGCCTTTGCAGCCGTGTGGTCTGTGAGTCACGTACCTTCATGTTCCTGCTTGGAGGCCTGAAGGACTTCCAGTCTGCTCCTGGGGCTGGTCCTGGGGCTGGGCCTAGAGCTGGGGCTGGGCCTAGGGCTGCTCCTGGGGCTGGGCCTAGGGCTGCTCCTGGGGCTGGACCTAGAGCTGGGGCTGGGCCTAGGGCTGGTCCTGGGGCTGGGCCTAGGGCTGGAGCTGGGTCTAGGGCTGGTCCTGGGGCTGGGCCTAGGGCTGGTCCTAGGGCTGGGCCTGGGCTGAGCAGAGCCGGGTCTGGATCTGATGGATCTGGATCTGCTGGGTCTGGATCTGCTGGGTCTGAATCTGCTGGGTCTGGATCTGCTGGGTCTGGATCTGCTGGGTCTGGATCTGCTGGGTCTGGGGCTGAGCTGAGCGGAGATGACCTCTGCTCTGGGGGGCAGAGGTGGGTCTTCCATCTTGGTCAGATACATCATCAAGTCAAATCAGTGTAAGTGTGTTAACGAGAGGATTTTATTTATATAAACCGTTAGGGTTAGCCTAAGCATTCTTACTCCCTGCTCGTCATCTGACATCCTGCCTTCACTGTTCCTGGTCTCTGAGTTTTTTGCTTTCTTTAAAGCTGTGAAAACACAACAAACCTCCAATGTTTTCAACTGCACATTTAACACACTGAATATATACAAGACAGAATGAACAGGACCTTACCTGTCAGTTGTGTTCTCTTGTGTTTAGGGGCGTGTCTTTCCATGAGCCTGAGCAGAGAGAGGTCTGAGGCGACGTTGTAGGCTGTCTGTCCTCCTGTATCTCCCAGCAGGGGGTCAGCCCCGGCACGCAACAGCAGCTCTGCAACCTGACTTACACACTCACCTCTCTTACACACTCACCTCTCTTACACACTCAGAACATTTCACTTCTGTACACCAAAGGGGTGTTCTGATCATGAAGGGCTATGGTTAGGCTGAATGATTAGGCTTAGGCTGAATCGTCATGGGGAACCTGCAGGTGTGAGGGTTAAGCTGAATCGTCATGGGGAACCTGCAGGTGTGAGGGTTAAGCTGAATCGTCATGGCGAACCTGCAGGTGTTGGTTCCGGACGGCGTCGTGGAGGGGTGTGATGTCAGCGTCGGCAGCAGCATTTACCAGAGCTCCAGCTGAGATCAACACCATGCTGATGTCATAGTGGCCCCTGGATGCAGCCTCGTGCAGAGGGCTCCAGCCTGAGCAACATGGTCAACTCTCACACACCACTCAGTTCTACTTTTATATTGGCTCATTAGTTTCTAACACTTATGCAAACCCCTTCATTATGTCCCAGTCCCATCTGTCTAGATACCATATCTAGTAATGACCAGTGAGAATAGATCGTGTTGGGGTTAGGACAGGAGAGAGGGTGTGGAGCGTGTTGGGATTAGGACAGGAGAGAGGGTGTGGAGCGTGTTGGGATTAGGACAGGAGAGAGGGTGTGGAGCGTGTTGGGATTAGGACAGGAGAGAGGGTGTGGAGCGTGTTGGGATTAGGACAGGAGAGAGGGTGTGGAGCGTGTTGGGATTAGGACAGGAGAGAGGGTGTGGAGCGTGTTGGGATTAGGACAGGAGAGAGGGTGTGGAGCGTGTTGGGGTGAGGACAGGAGAGAGGGTGTGGAGCGTGTTGGGATTAGGACAGGAGAGAGGGTGTGGAGCGTGTTGGGATTAGGACAGGAGAGAGGGTGTGGAGCGTGTTGGGGTGAGGACAGGAGAGAGGGTGTGGAGCGTGTTGGGATTAGGACAGGAGAGAGGGTGTGGAGCGTGTTGATGGTGACAGTCTCGGTGTCTCACCGGCGTTATCAGTCATGTTGACGTTGGGGCCCAGCCGGAGGAAGGCTCGGACCTTCTCAGTATCTCCGTTCATCACAGCCACGTGGATCCCAGACTCCCCAAGGACGTTCCTCCTGTGGGCCATGGCCAGGGTCACCTTTCCCTCCCTCCTCTCGCCCTCCTTCCTCCCTCTTTTCTTCCTCCCTCCCTCCCTCCTCCAGCTGGTCCTCACTGGGCTGGTCTTCGCTCCTGACAAAAACACGGAAAAATAATAAATAAAAGTTCCATCTCTCTGAGGTACTGTTTTTCTTTTACTGTTTTACTATTTCATTTTAGTGACAGATCATTAAAAGGCAGCTTCTAGAAAACTGAAAGGATGAACACTGCCTAGACAAGCGGAACATAGTTGGCACAGACACAATGAAGTCTGTGAAAGGATTACGTTTCATAGGGGCCTTGTGCATCGTGGGAGATGTAGTCTTTCTGGTGCTGATGTGGTTCCGTTTCCTGTTCCTGGAAGCTGTTCCCTCTGAGCTCAGCTGGGTGCTACATGGGCCATGAAGATGTTTAGGTCTCAAAGCATGAACAGACACATCTCCCAGAAACCAGCTTTTAATTTACCATACCCTTTCCCATGTACGCTTTGGAGAAAACAGTCCTATACTATATTATATGATGCATTCTTATATTACTGTATGTGACACTATAAGATTAATAATGGCTTCTCATGTGGACAGTGACTCCATAAGCAGTCAGAGCCGAGGAACCAAACTGGTCTCCATGTGTCTACTTGACGAAATACTATTAACCCCATCCACCCCCTTCCTACTTACACTGTGTTCAACTGCTCTACTCTCCTCCCTACAATAGGAGAAAACAACATTCATTTACGAGCCACATATATGATCTTACGGCATCAGTTGTGTCAGGTCTCGGGCATAAGCAGCACATTGTTCCGTCAGCGTGGTCCTGAGCAGGTTCATGAAGACGGGCGAGGCGAGGCATGAGAGGGGGATTGTCAGGGGATGTGTACCCGCAGTGTATAAGGCCTTCCTACAGTGCTGCTGTACAGAGGTCAGTGTACCCCCCTGCCTCCCCTGCCCCCCCCTGCCCCCCCCTGCCTCCCCCTTCCTCCCCCTGCCTCCCCCTGCCTCCCCCTTCCCCCCCCTGCCTCCCCCTGCCTCCCCCTTCCTCCCCCTGCCTCCCCCTTCCTCCCCCTGCCTCCCCCTGCCCCCCCCTGCCTCCCCCTGCCTCCCCCTGCCTCCCCCTGCCTCCCCCTGCCTCCCCCTTCCTCCCCCCAGGGGCTGCAGGCCTCTGGTGCTGCTCCTCCAGCTCTCCTGCTGCACAGCAGTTCTCCCTGTACATGCTGTACTTTTCTCAGTGAATAAGCCTCTGATTGTGTGTGTGGGCCTCAGGGCTGTCAGTTGCTGTGGGCGCTGGAGACCTCCGGCCAGTGAGAGGCCACGTCTGTTGGGGCGGCTGACAGTCTGGCCCAATATTCAGCACATCAACTTCAAGCATTCATCTGTTTTTGAGTTTGCAAATCTTGCTGTATGCTTTTACATTATAACCTTGTCTGCAGTTATTCAGAAGAAATATTTCTGAATTAAATAGCACAGGTATGTTTAGCATTTGCCTTTATTTAATATTCATTTAAGTTATATCAAATTGGAATTAATTAAATTGCCTGGATCTTGACAATACTTGATAACTCTTAGGATACAGACTCTTTCCACACACTAGCAGCAGGGCAGCAGAGATAGTACTAGTAAACAGGTAGTTATGGTTGTTAACCCTTGTGTTATCTTCGGGTCATTCTGACCTATCAGTCATTGTGACCCACCGTCGTATTGCGAAAACTTTACCGCATACAAAAACAAAGTGAAGCATTTTCTTTTAACCGTTGGGCTGTCTCAGACCCCCCACATTGCGAAGGTTAAAATAAAATTATTTGTTTTTGTATTGGGTAAAATTGGGTAAACACAACGATGGTTCGTTATGAACCTTTGGGTCATGTGACCCGAAGGCAGCACAAGGGTTAAGAGTCACAAAGACGAGCCTTACAGCTTGGCACCACCTGCAGGTGAGATGGAGGCACTGCTTGTGTGGTGTGTTGTTACCTCTCAGTGTGTCTGTCTTGAAGCTGGAGGGGCCTTCTCTACTCTCCTGCATCTCTCTCCCCCTGGTCCTGGTCTCTCTCCCCCTGGTCTCTACACTCCGGGTCTCTCTCTCCCTGGTCTCTACACTCCGGGTCTCTCTCCCCCTGGTCTCTACACCCCTGGTCTCTACACTCCGGGTCTCTCTCTCCCTGGTCTCTACACCCCTGGTCTCTCTCCCCCGGGTTTCTACACTCCTGGTCTCTACACTCCTGGTCTCTACACCCCTGGTCTCTACACCCCTGGTCTCTCTCCCCCTGGTCTCTACACCCCTGGTCTCTCTCCCCCTGGTCTCTACACCCCTGGTCTCTCTCTCCCTGGTCTCTCTCCCCCTGGTCTCTCTCCCCCTGGTCTTTCTCTCCCTGGTATCTACACCACTGGTCTCTCTCCCCCGGGTATCTACACCCCTGGTCTCTCTCCCCCGGGTATCTACACCCCTGGTCTCTCTCTCCCTGGTCTCTACACCCCTGGTCTCTCGACCCCTGGTCTCTACACCCCTGGTCTCTCCACCCCTGGTCTCTCTCTCCCTGGTCTCTACACCCCTGGTCTCTACAACCCTGGTGTCTCTCCCCCGGGTCTCTACACCCCTGGTCTCTCCACTCCTGGTCTCTCCACCCCTGGTCTCTCTCCCCCTGGTCTCTACACCCATGGTCTCTCCACCCCTGGTCTCTACAACCCTGGTCTCTCGACCCCTGGTCTCTACACCCCTGGTCTCTCCACCCCTGGTCTCTCTCCCCCTGGTCTCTCTCCCCCTGGTCTCTCCACCCCTGGTCTCTACACCCATGGTCTCTCCACCCCTGGTCTCAGCTGGTTTGGAGTGTCTGGTCACCATGCCATCAGGCTGGGAGGGCCTGGTCACCATGCCATCAGGCTGGGAGGGCCCCACAGGGGAAACAGCAGCAGCATGGGGGCTTGTGCTGATGTCACTTCCCCTCTCTGTTCCTTGCAAACATGAGGGTTAAAAATACATGTTAGCTATGCAGTACCACTGACGTGAAAGACCCACTAGGGGGCAGCAGTTGCACAGTTCTTGGTCTAGGTTGGTTATAGGTTCTGATCTAAGGGTCTAGGTGCTACACACTGATCTTCATGGAGAGTAAAATAAAGCTCACCTCTGTCAACCTGCTTAGTGGCACTACGGTCAATCCCTTTTGCATCACCTGTACTAAAAGCTTCCCTAGCAAAGGAAAATACTTATCATGAGTGTACAAGGGTTATACATTTCATACTAGTAGGCTATGTATGTTTTAATGTATGTGTAAATGTCTAATTCCTCTACTTGTATCCACACGTGGCCTGGCCTGAGCTGATAGCGCACCTCGCTGAGGATACAGCGTTGTCCACGTTCTGAAGCAGGAACAGAATAATGAAATATCAGCTTTTATCAATTTGTTCTTAAAAATGAGGGTCACATCGACATGGCGCAACACTTTCACAAGCCTCTCAGCATCTTGGCTATGAGTCGTATCCTAGCTAACGTTGCTAGCTACCTTCACGGGAGTGAGACGTACTTCTGTCAGACGCTGTTGTGCCATTAAACCAAGTTGCGGAGACATATCTGGTGGACGATAAAGTGATTAGCTAGCTAGCTAGGAACGAAGTACAGTTAGCTGTTTTTATCCACAATCCCAATTTAAACGAGCAAGTAAAACACAAATATCTTTAGTATACTGTTCAGCTCTACCTGTTTGATTGGTGGTGCTTATGAGGCAACTGGTCGACGTCTGTGAGAATGGCGATCCCACAATTATCTCAGAAAGCATCAATCTGCCCAACACACAACCGCCACAGTTCAGGAGCTAGCTAGCAGCACAGTGCTAGTAACTTAAGGCAGAGCACTGTTTAATTTGTCTATCACTTGTTGAATACATTAGCTCATTTATAGCAAACTGTGTAGCTATATAGATGAATACTACTGGTATTCCTAAATAGCTTTTGAGATAGCTCTAATTTGACTAGCATATGCTCTAGTCTGTAGCAAACTAGCTGGTTATGAGATACCACACCTGTCAAGGTAAAAGTCGGCATCTCCTTCAGAATCTCCGGCTTCGGAGGCTGCCACAAATTCAGTGTCGGATAAACTAATATTCATACTTGCTGTGACAAAATGTCACTCACTAACACATTCTATTTGCTGAAACTTCACAATAACCAAGTATGCTCGCTAGCTACCTTCATGTGAGTTTTTTTTTTTGTTGCCATAAAGACCCGTTCCACAACACTTTGAGCGCGAAGAATTCTGCTTTTGGGACACTTTTCTCACTTAAATATTTTACAATCCTAATAATTTGATTCTTCAGTTAATATTAATAGTATATTAAATGTACTTATTATAATCGTTTTTATTATTATATTTTGGAGTTGCATGACACGTAGCCAACTTAATGTCTTTTTGGCAGCCTATAAATGTGTTTCGGGTTTAAATTAACTATATGACCTTACACAGAAAGATAGCCTACTAGTACACTGCTCAATTGATTTATTTAAATTAAAAAAACACCCAGTTATCTCTTATCTTCCCATTCCATGTAAAAGATAGATACGACCACACGTCGATTGGTAAAAAGTGTACGGCACAGTAAATCTGTTACCCGAATAATAAATAATTAACTCACTGTACACGAAACGTGTACATTAGTTCGCCTTTCAACAACAGTAGGAGTCTGACAGGGATGCACCGGCCGCTCTGAGGAGAACCAATGATGCTGCGTCGCTCGAGCTTTCAGCAAGTGGCGAGATCGCGCGTCCCTGCTCTGGACACGCCCCCTGTGCATGTTGCTAAGGGAACAGGGTGGACCTTAGTACTCGTGAAGCAGCTTTCGAATTTAATTGGCTCATGCTTCGGATGACGCAGTCCCATGCCACCTCGCGACGCACCTACGGTAAAAGCCGGCGGCCTCTGCTCAAGCTGTCTCCGGTGTGAATGGGACGGAAACGGGCGCCTGTGTGCATGAACCTATTTATTGTATCAATAAAACAAATATGCACACAATTTAATTTATTTAGTTAATAACTCTTCAACTTAAGACATCGTTTTAGACCGCAGCAAAAAAGTAGGCTACGGACACAGTGGCTATTATCCATTTAGTCGCTTTAATTCTTTGACCCATTCTGACACAGGTAAGTTGGTCTATCTCTTGAACCAATTTGATTGATGCGAACTGACCTGTTTAACTTGTGACTGACATACTGTATACATAGCTGGTAAATTATACAAGACAGTTTGGGAAGAATAATGGCAGCAGACAAATTGCTTACGTTTTTTGTGGCTATTCAGAGTACCTTTATTAGGCTACGCGAGAACAAATAACTAGGTACTGTCATCTGTGAATGCAGAACCCACTTGATGATAATGTATTTTCCATCACGTTACGGCTTTTTTTTTTTTTTTTTTTTATGTATGTAGGCTATGTATTTTCTACACGTGTTTGACCTACTATAGATTAACGATCAGACTCCAACCAACATCTGAATTCGGCTTTCTTTCACCGTCACTTGTTCAGTTGCCTGCAGTGTAATTGCGCTGGTACAGCATCCAGGAGCTGATGTGTGGTTGTGGAGCCTATTGTTTCTAATATCAAAAATATATATATATATATTTGTATAGCCCTTTTTACAAGCAATGTCCCAGAGGGCTTTCCCATAGAACTGCCCCTCAAGGAAGACAAGGAAAAACTCCCAGAAAAAATAATTAGAGGAGAAAAAATGTAAGAAACCTTGGGAGGAGCAATTCAGTGAGGGATCCCCTCCAGAGACGGTTGGTGAAAGAGAGGTGCATATTTGCAGACAACAAGCTGGGTTTAGGATTAGAGGTGTATTGTCTATTGTTGTCCTTTGGGGATGGACGTGAATATATTATTTTAGCTAGGCCACACAGACATTATTAGCAGTGGCGATTTTTATTATTTAGCGCTTCCGAGACATTTACATTACATTTATGCATTTAGCAGACGCGTGGTGTGCTACTATGAGGTGAATCATGACAGTAGTAGGTTGGGGCAGGTCGGACTATGCTCACCATGAATCACAGTGGACAGGTGGACTTCTAAATAGAAGCCCACTCGACTATTTTAACTGATGTCAAATTAGATCCATCAGACTTCAATGTTTACATCTGAATTTGGTTGTCTACCGCTGCTTTTTTCTTATTTTGGGTTTGTCGTGCAAGTCAGGCGCTGAAGTGTCCAAGCAGGACAGTAGAGCAGTCCACGGTGTGCAGTTTGGTGAACATCAGTGTTCAGAAATGTATTTATTGTATTGGATGTCGATGAATCAAATATGACTAATTTAACAGCCGAGCATGAAAATCCTGAAACAGTTGATCTTTGTGAAGTTGGAAACTAAAATCAACGAGTTAATGTTCACCTACAGTCATCTTGCCTACATCACCACAGGAACAATACTTTCCAGTCGTAAATCCTAACATCTGTCTCTCTCTGTCCAGACTCCTGTCTTCCCCTCCTTCTCTCCTCTCCTCCTCTCCACCATGCTGACTCGTCTGTTCCGCCTGCATGGGCTGTTGGTGGCCTCCCACCCCTGGGAGGTGATCGTTGGCACGGTAACCCTCACCATCTGCATGATGTCCATGAACATGTTCACCGGCAACAACCAGATCTGTGGCTGGAACTACGACTGCCCCAAGATGGAGGAGGTACTAAGCTAGACTGCACTGTACTGTACACACCATACTGTACTACAAATTCCCGTCATTTTCTTTACACTCACACTCAGCAGTTTGTCACCCTGGTTACATAAACAATTCCCTCATCGGAAGTGTCTGGAAGAATGACACATTGCATTATGGATCAATAAAGTATTTCTCCACTTTAAGGATTTTGAAATTGTTGTATGCTGTAACACTTTGGTGACATAAAGACACAAATGATTTCCGCCTGTATTAGAATGTGGTATTGCCTCATGGCTCATTGCTGGTGTTTACGACTTTATTTATTGATGTTTTGCTCTGTTTGCGTGTTCCAGCAGGTTCTCAGCAGTGACATCATCATCCTGACCATCACACGCTGCATCGCCATCCTCTACATCTACTTCCAGTTCCAGAACCTGCGACAGCTCGGATCCAAGTACATCCTGGGTACGCATCGCTCTGCACACGCATCGCTCCCCACACGCATCGCTCTACACACGCATCGCTCTGCACACGCATCGCTCCCCACACGCATCGCTCTACACACGCATCGCTCCCCACACGCATCGCTCCCCACACGCATCGCTCTGCACACGCATCGCTCTGCACACGCATCGCTCCCCACACGCATCGCTCTGCACACGCATCGCTCTGCACACACATCGCTCCCCACACGTATCGCTCTGCACACGCATCGCTCTGCACACGCATCGCTCCCCACACGCATCACTCTCCACACGCATCGCTCTGCACACACATGTTCTCCACACGCATCGCTCTGCACACACATGTTCTCCACACGCATCGCTCCCCACATGCATCGCTCCCCACACGCATCACTCTCCACACGCATCGCTCTGCACACGCATGTTCTCCACACGCATCGCTCTGCACACACATGTTCTCCACACACATCGCTCCCCACACGCATCACTCTCCACACGCATCGCTCTGCACACGCATCGCTCTGCACACGCATCGCTCCCCACACGCATCGCTCTACACACGCATCGCTCCCCACACGCATCGCTCCCCACACGCATCGCTCTGCACACGCATCGCTCTGCACACGCATCGCTCCCCACACGCATCGCTCTGCACACGCATCGCTCTGCACACACATCGCTCCCCACACGTATCGCTCTGCACACGCATCGCTCTGCACACGCATCGCTCCCCACACGCATCACTCTCCACACGCATCGCTCTGCACACACATGTTCTCCACACGCATCGCTCTGCACACACATGTTCTCCACACGCATCGCTCCCCACACGCATCGCTCCCCACATGCATCGCTCTGCACACGCATGTTCTCCACACGCATCGCTCTGCACACGCATGTTCTCCACACGCATCACTCTGCACACGCATCGCTCTCCACACGTATCGCTCTCCACACGCATCGCTCTGCACACGCATCGCTCTCCAAACGCATCACTCTCCACACGCATCGCTCTGCACACGCATGTTCTCCACACGCATCGCTCTGCACATGCATGTTCTCCACACGCATCGCTCCGCACACGCATCGCTCCGCACACGCATCGCTATCCAAACGCATCACTCTGCACACGCATCGCTCTGCACACGCATCGCTCCCCACACGCATAGCTCCCCACACGCATCGCTCTGCACACGCGTCGCTCTGCACACGCATCGCTCCCCACACGCATCGCTCTCCACACGCATCGCTTCCCACACGCATCGCTCCCCACATGCATCACTCCACACACGCATCGCTCTCCACACGCATCGCTCCCCACACGCATCGCTCCGCACACGCATCGCTCTCCACACGCATCGCTATCCAAACGCATTGCTCTGCACACGCATTGCTCTGCACACGCATCGCTCTGCACACGCATCGCTCTGCACACGCATGTTCTGCACATGCATCGGTCCCCACACGCATCGCTCTGCACACACATGTTCTCCACACGCATCGCTCTGCACACACATGTTCTCCACACGCATCGCTCTGCACACGCATCGCTCTCCACACGCATGTTCTCCACACGCATGTTCTGCACACGCATGTTCTCCACACACATCGCTCTGCACACGCATGTTCTCCACATGCATCGGTCCCCACACGCATCGCTCTGCACACGCATGTTCTCCACACGCATTGCTCTGCACACGCATCGCTCTCCACACGCATCGCTCTCCACACGCATCGCTCCGCACACGCATCGCTCTCCATACGCATCGCTCTCCAAACGCATCACTCTCCACACGCATCGGTCTGCACACGCATGTTCTCCACACGCATCGCTCTGCACACGCATGTTCTCCACACGCATTGCTCTGCACACGCATCGCTCTGCACACGCATCGCTCTGCACACGCATCGCTCTGCACACGCATCGCTCTGCACACGCATCGCTCTCCACACACATGTTCTCCACACGCATCGCTCTCCACACACATGTTCTCCACACACATGTTCTCCACACACATCCTGCAGCTCTTGAAACATGTGAAACATGAGCTACAATCCCTCTCTCCTTTTCTGCCTCATGTAGGGATCGCCGGCCTCTTCACCATTTTCTCCAGCTTTGTTTTCAGCACAGTCGTCGTTCACTTCCTGGATAAAGAACTGACTGGCCTCAAGTGAGTGTTACCTCGTCACTGCTGCAGTCAGAGCACATGGTTTTGTTACCTCATCACAACAAGAGTCTCACATCCTCCATCTTGTTTGTGTTTGAAGCGAGGCTCTTCCCTTCTTCCTCCTCCTCATCGACCTCTCCAAGGCCTGCGCGCTCGCCAAGTTCGCCCTGAGCTCCAGCTCTCAGGTGCTCCTTCTGCTCCTGCGTAGTTACGGTTAAACACTGTAGCACCTGTCTCACATTATATACTATAGCAGCTGTATCACATTATATACTGGAGCAGCTGTCTCACATTATATACTGGAGCAGCTGTCTCATGTAGAAAGTAAAGCAGGAGTTCAGTTCTAACAGTATGTTGATGGTCAGAGATGATGGTGATAATAATAGTATTATAATGCTAATCGCCTCCTGTGTGTGTTCAGGACGAGGTGAGGGACAACATCGCTCGGGGCATGGCCATCCTGGGGCCTACCTTCACCCTGGACGCCCTGGTGGAGTGTCTGGTCATCGGAGTGGGCACCATGTCAGGTAGGGGCCGCTGGGGACCAGAGAGAGGGCTCGCCTACACTCTGGTTTTGTGTGTGGTAGAGGGGGTCAGTAACCCTGGTTGTTTGTGTGTGTGCAGGTGTTCGCCAGTTGGAGATCATGTGCTGCTTTGGCTGCATGTCTGTCCTGGCAAACTACTTTGTGTTCATGACCTTCTTCCCTGCCTGCGTGTCTCTGGTGCTGGAGGTGAGGCTCCTGCTGACCTGACCCTGGAACATGTTCACTACCTGCTGACCTGACCCTGGAACATGTTCACTACCTGCTGACCTGACCCTGGAACATGTTCACTACCTGCTGACCTGACCCTGGGACATGTTCACTACCTGCTGGCTCTTTCTGTCTGTGTGTGTTCTCTCTGCTCATCCGGTGTGTGTGTGTGTGTGTGTGTCAGCTCTCCAGGGAGAGTCAGGAGGGTCACCCTGTCTGGCAGCTGGGCCACTTCTCCAGAGTGATGGAGGAGGAGGACAACAAGCCTAACCCCGTCACCCAGAGAGTCAAGATGATCATGGTACACACACACACACACACACACACGCACACACGCTCACACACACTCAGACAGAGTCCACATGATCTCTCCTGTGTTCCTGGGTGGTGCAGTCCCTGGGTCTGGTGATGGTCCACGCCCACAGCCGCTGGATCGCTGAGCCCTTCCCCGCCAACGCCACGACAGCGCGGCCCCAGGTGGGCATGAGCCTGGACCAGCACACCCCCAAGAGGATCGACCCCGACACCCCCCTCTGGCAGTTCTACCTGTCCAGGTGAGTTTAGCTCTACCTCTCCAGGTAAGACAGACTAGTCAACAAGGAGTGGTCAGGCTGAAAATCTTACATTTAGTCTCTCTTCCTTTTCTTTCCTTCCCTCCATCCTTCCACCCCTCCTTCCCTCCTTCCCAGGATGGTGAGCCTGGATGTGGAGCAGGTGATCTGCCTGGGTCTGGCTCTGCTGCTAGCAGTGAAGTACGTCTTCTTTGAGCAGGTGGAGATGGAGTCCACCCTGTCCCTGAAAAGCCCTGCCCTCCGCCGCCCCCCCCCCCTCCTCCTGCTGCAGGACGGAGCCCACCGCCCGCGCCCTGTCCCCCCGCGCCCCCCCCACCCTGGCCATCGCCACCAAGGAAGAGAGAGGTAGGGCTTGTGTGGACCGTTTTAGTGCGTAAAGACATGTGTGTTAACGTGTGTTTCTGTTCTCTGCGTGTTCCGTACACATGGACCTCTGTCCGTACAGAGGTGGTGACTTGTGGTGTGTTTACTTCCTGTGGTGTGTTTACTTCCTGTGGTGTGTTCACTTCCTGTTGTCCCTATCAGAGGTAGTGACTTGTGGTGTGTTAACTTGCTGTGGTGTGTTCACTTCCTGTTGTCCCTATCAGAGGTGGTGACTTGTGGTGTGTTTACTTCCTGTGGTGTGTTCACTTCCTGTGGTGTGTTCACTTCCTGTGGTGTGTTCACTTCCTGTTGTCCCTATCAGAGGTGGTGACTTGTGTGTTTACTTCCTGTGGTGTGTTCACTTCCTGTTGTCCCTATCAGAGGTGGTGACTTGTGGTGTGTTTACTTCCTGTGGTGTGTTCACTTCCTGTGGTGTGTTTACTTCCTGTGGTGTGTTCACTTCCTGTGGTGTGTTCACTTCCTGTGGTGTGTTCACTTCCTGTTGTCCCTAGCTGAGGTGATACGGCCGCTGCCCCCCAAAGCTGAGCTCCAGCACAGAACCATCTTCATCCTGGGGGACGAGGGGAACACCCAGCCCCCACAGGCACCCCAGCCCCCCCTGACCCACCAGATTCAGCCCCCACAGGGGCCTCAGGGCCCCCAGCCCAGCCTGCCCTACACCCCCCGACCCCTGGAGGAGTGTCTGTCCATCCTGAAAAACCCAGAGGTGAGTCTCTCTGCACACACACACACACTCTGCAGGAGAGCAGTGTGAGGGGTTTAGAGAGGCCTGTCCTCAATGAGCTTAGCTCTCCCTGCTTCCTCACTGTTGACCCTGGAACACCAGGACGCTAATGCAGCTACAGCACCTCAGAGACTCCACCAGCCTGTGTCCTCACATCCCACCTGCTGACTTTGCAGGACTCCGAGGGCCAGGTGTGTGTGCGTGTCAGTGTGCATGTGAATGTGTGTAGGAGAACAGAAGTGTTTGAGTGCTGCTGGATCAACAGGGTGTTGTTGTGTTTCCAGAAGGGAGCTGGTTTCCTTAGTGATGAGGAGGTGATGCTGCTGGTACAGTCCAAGAACATTCCAGCCTACAAGCTGGAGGCCACGATGCAGACACCGGAGAGGGGCGTGGCCATACGCAGACACATGCTGGCGTCCAGCCTGCCCTGCCCCGGAGCGCTCTCCTCTCTCCCCTACCTCAACTACGACTACTCTAAGGTCAGCTCATGTTCTGCTGAGGGAGAACAAACAGCCAGACTGGGACAAATAAGCGTAGTCTGACCAGTGTACTCTACAGGGGTCTGTCCGTTCTGTGTGGCCTGAAAAGGATTTGTTTAGTGGTGCATTAAAATGTACATATCACTTTACAAAAAGAATACTAAATATAGCTGAATATAGCAAAATTATCTTGCCATTTCATGTTAAAACATTTTTAATAATAAATAATAACCAAAAACGTTGTGCTTGCCAGGTGATGGGCACCTGCTGTGAGAACGTGATTGGCTACATGCCTGTACCGGTGGGTGTGGCCGGGCCATTGCACCTGGACGGGCGGCAGTTCCAGGTCCCCATGGCAACCACAGAGGGATGCCTGGTTGCCAGCACCAACAGAGGTTGCCGAGCAATAGCTGTGAGTGACACATTTTATCCACACTGAAGGCATGAGTTTACTGTGTAACACATAATGTAGTGAGTTTGAGTTTAAAACGACCCCTGACCCCACAGCTGGGCGGTGGGGCCAGCAGCAGGATCCTGGCGGACGGGATGACGCGGGGGCCGCTGGTGCGGCTGCCCTCCGCCTGCAGGGCTGCTGAGGTGAAGGCCTGGCTGGAGAGCAGCGAGGGCTTCTGCGCCATCCAGGAGGCCTTCGACAACACCAGCAGGTCAGCACCTGAGGGGGTCTGGACTGGGACTGAAGGCTGACTGGGAACCTGAGGGGGTCTGGACTGGGACTGAAGGGGGACTGGGAACCTGAGGGGGTCTGGACTGGGACTGAAGGGGGACTGGGAACCTGAGGGGGTCTGGACTGGGACTGAAGGGGGACTGGGAACCTGAGGGGGTCTGGGGGGACTGAAGGGGGACTGGGAACCTGAGGGGGTCTGGACTGGGGCTGAAGGGGGACTGGGAACCTGAGGGGGTCTGGACTGGGATTGAAGGGGGACTGGGAACCTGAGGGGGTCTGGACTGGGACTGAAGGGGGACTGGAAACCTGAGGGGGTCTGGACTGGGATTGAAGGGGGACTGGGAACCTGAGGGGGTCTGGACTGGGATTGAAGGGGGACTGGGAACCTGAGGGGGTCTGGACTGGGACTGAAGGGGGACTGGAAACCTGAGGGGGTCTGGACTGGGGCTGGGGGGGGACTGGAAACCTGAGGGGGTCTGGGGGGACTGAAGGGGGACTGGGAACCTGAGGGGGTCTGGACTGGGATTGAAGGGGGACTGGGAACCTGAGGGGGTCTGGACTGGGACTGAAGGGGGACTGGAAACCTGAGGGGGTCTGGACTGGGGCTGGGGGGGGACTGGGAACCTGAGGGGGTCTGGACTGGGATTGAAGGGGGACTGGGAACCTGAGGGGGTCTGGACTGGGGCTGAAGGGGGACTGGGAACCTGAGGGGGTCTGGGGGGACTGAAGGGGGACTGGGAACCTGAGGGGGTCTGGACTGGGGCTGAAGGGGGAAGGGACTGAGGACTGCATCCTAGTTCTATTCGGTTTGTTTCTATGTTAGGGGCGGGGCTCACCTGTAACTCACACTTCTTATTGGTCAGGTTTGCTCGTGTGCAGAAGCTCCTGATTGGCTTAGCTGGTAGAAACCTGTACATCCGCTTCCAATCCCGAACCGGCGACGCCATGGGGATGAACATGATCTCTAAGGTAGGTTTCACCTCTGGGCTCCACCTGTTTCACCTCTGGGCTCCACCTGTTTCACCTCTGGGCTCCACCTGTTTCACCTCTGGGCTCCACCTGTTTCACCTCTGGGCTCCACCTGTTTCACCTCTGGGCTCCACCTGTTTCACCTCTGGGCTCCACCTGTTTCACCTCTGGGCTCCACCTGTTTCACCTCTGGGCTCCACCTGTTTCACCTCTGGGCTCCACCTGTGGGCAATTGTGCTGGTTGCTCAACCCGTGTGTGTGTGCAGGATACAGACAAACGTGTGTGTGTGTGTGTGTGTGTGCAGGGTACAGACTAACGTGTGTGTGTGTGTGCAGGGTACAGACAAACGTGTGTGTGTGTGTGTGTGCAGGGTACAGACAAACGTGTGTGTGTGTGTGCAGGGTACAGACTAACGTGTGTGTGTGTGTGCAGGGTACAGACTAACGTGTGTGTGTGTGTGCAGGGTACAGACTAACGTGTGTGTGTGTGTGCAGGGTACAGACTAACGTGTGTGTGTGTGTGCAGGGTACAGAGCAGGCCCTGGCCAGGCTGCAGGAACAGTATCCAGACCTGCAGGTGTTAGCGGTCAGCGGTAACTTCTGCACCGACAAGAAGCCGGCCGCCATCAACTGGATCGAGGGCCGAGGGAAGTCTGCTGTATGTGAGGCCACCATCCCTGCCAAGGTGGTCCGAGAGGTACAAGCCACATGCCATCAGCAACATGCCATCAGCAAACATGTCCAGCATGCCCCTGTCATGTCCTGTGTTCTGAGTGCTGTGTTCTGAGTGCTGTGTTCTGAGTGCTGTGTTCTGAGTGCTGTGTTCTGAGTGCTGTGTTCTGAGTGCTGTGTTCTGAGTGCTGTGTTCTGATAGCTGTGTTCTGAGTGCTGTGTTCTGAGTGCTGTGTTCTGAGTGCTGTGTTCATGCTGTCCTCCAGGTGTTGAAGACCAGCACAGCTGCTCTGGTGGACGTCAACATCAATAAGAACCTGGTGGGCTCAGCCATGGCCGGCAGCATCGGCGGCTACAACGCTCACGCCGCCAACCTGGTGGCCGCCATCTACATCGCCTGTGGACAGGTGAGACGCTAGCACGGTTAGCACTGACTCAGGTGGTGGAGGCAGGCTAGCACGGTTAGCACTGACTCAGGTGGTGGAGGCAGGCTAGCACGGTTATCACTGACACAGGTGGTGGAGGCAGGCTAGCACGGTTAGCACTGACTCAGGTGGTGGAGGCAGGCTAGCACGGTTAGCACTGACTCAGGTGGTGGAGGCAGGCTAGCACGGTTAGCACTGACTCAGGTGGTGGAGGCAGGCTAGCACGGTTAGCACTGACTCAGGTGGTGGAGGCAGGCTAGCACGGTTAGCACTGACTCAGGTGGTGGAGGCAGGCCAGCACGGTTAGCACTGACTCAGGTGGTGGAGGCAGGCTAGCACGGTTAGCACTGACTCAGGTGGTGGAGGCAGGCCAGCACGGTTAGCACTGACTCAGGTGGTGAAGAAAAGCTAGCATGATAGCTTCAGAAGAGGGTCATTTTCAGTGTCTATGGTGAAAGCGTTCAGGCAGTAAGTGTGGCATCTTGTTGTTTTAGGACCCCGCCCAGACGGTGGGCAGCAGCAACTGCATGACGCTGATGGAGGCGTGTGGGCCGGGGGGAGAGGACCTCTACGTCAGCTGCACCATGCCCTCCTTGGAGCTGGGCACCGTGGGTGGGGGCACCATCCTGCCCCCCCAGCAGGCCTGCCTCAAGGTACACACACACACGCACACACACACTGTGTCAGGATGGTGTGATGATTTGATGGTAAGATGGAGGTGTGTGTGTAGATGCTGGGGGTGCAGGGGGCGTGCCAGGAGAGTCCGGGGGAGAACGCGCGGCAGCTGGCCAGGGTGGTGTGTGCCACGGTGCTGGCAGGAGAGCTGTCCCTCATGGCTGCTCTAACCGCCGGACACCTGGTCAAGAGCCACATGGCCCACAACAGGTATGGACCCCTCACACACACACCTGTACCCCTCACACACACCTGTACCCCTCACACACACACCTTTACCCCTCACACACATCTGTACCCCTCACACACACCTGTACCCCTCACACACACACCTGTGCCCCTCACACACCTCACAGGGTCGTCCTGTTTATTTACTCTTTGACGTTGATGTATTGATATATGATGTATTGATATATGATGTATTGATATTTGATGTATTGATATATGATGTATTGATATTTCTTCCTGCAGATCCAAGATAAACCTGCAGGAAGCTCCAGGGATCTGCACGGAGAAGGCATCCTGAGCACTTTTGTTCTCTAGGGTTATCCAGGGGTTTCCCAAGGTTCTTGAGGGTTCTCTCACCAAGGAGAGAGCACAAACCAACCACTAAACAAGGCCGCTTTCATTTCAGAATTCAGCATCAATCAATACAGACCTGTAGACATATTGTAATATTTAAAGGGATTCTACTAAGCAGGTCCAAGCAGACTAGGTTTCCAGACGATGTCTCTAATGTGATGGTCTGTGGTACCATGACTGAGGTGGGACATCTATTCCTCATGACAATGTTTGTATAATTTAAGATGGGAATATGTGAACTGAGAGCTGGATGAACGGCACAGTTTGCATCTGTCTCCTTCAACAATTAAGGGTGATTGTGTTTGTTAAAAAGGGATTTGTCAGTATAAAAGGAATTTTATGTTGCGCAGCACGCAAAGTAAGACAGAACAAAATATTGCAAAGTACACGCTAATGTTTTACCAACAAGTATAAATTGCCAAATACAGCCTTCTTAACCTAGAACCAATCATTCCTTTAAGTGAATGTTTTTCTGTTGAGTGTGAATGGCCCCTAAAAGCAGTTCCGTTGTAGCTTACCTTACTATGTACTTTATTGAGATTGAATACGTGTGCGTGTGCGTGCGTGTGTGTGTGTGTGTGTGTGTGTGTGCGTGCGTGCGTGTGTGTGCGTGTGTGTGTTTCACAAAGGTGCTCTGCAGCCTGTGTGGTTGGCTGTGGTTTCTATGTACAGTGTGATTGGGGCTGACTGTCAGAGCAGTACAGTGACTTAGCTAAATCACTTCCTCTGTGTTCATTATGTTCATGAGGCCCAAACCAGTCTGGCCTCATATCTGTAAAACAGAGGAGGTCCAAACCAGTCTGGCCTCATATCTGTAAAACAGAGGAGGTCCAAACTAGTCTGGCCTCATATCTGTAAAACAGAGGAGGTCCAAACCAGTCTGGCCTCATATCTGTAAAACAGCTCACAAGGTACGTAGTACAGTAGAGAGGAGGTGTCAGGCAGGTGAGTCTGGTTGGAACTGTTCCTTTACAAATATGAGAGAATTATAGTTTTGCGAATTCAAATATTTTGCATATATTTTGTAATAAAATAACAATAATTTACAATAAAAATTCAAAAACATTCTATGTGTGCTCATTTTTACACATTGAGCATAGGGGTAATGAAACATAACATTATGTACAATACCGATGTAAGAAGAAATATCTCTCCTTGACCTGGAAGCTTGTCACAATGTGACCACAATGTGAACATCAAAATGAACGGTATCTTGTCAGCAACTGAATCGTTTCCCAACTTGTAGAGTTCGTAAAAAGTCCACAATGTCAATCTCCTTTAAAGCAGTTGATGCAGTCAGAATGCGTTCAGTGTGGGGTTAAGGGTTGGGTCACACATGTACATAACAGAAAGACACACTGTGCCTCACAGACAGATGATAATAATATACAGCTTGGAAACATGGCTGTCTAGGCCTATATCTCTCTCTCTTAACACACAGAACAGGACTGAGTTCTGTATCTCTCTCTCTTACACACAGAACAGGACTGGGTTTTGTATCTCTCTCTCTCTTACACATAGAACAGGACTGGGTTCTGTATCTTAACACACAGAACAGGACTGGGTTCTGTATCTCTCTTAACACACAGAACAGGACTGGGTTCTGTATCTCCCTCTCTTACACACAGAACAGGACTGGGTTCTGTATCTCTCTCTCTTAACACACAGAACAGGACTGGGTTCTGAATCTCTCTCTCTCTTACACACAGAACAGGACTGAGTTCTGTATCTCTCTCTCTTACACACAGAACAGGACTGAGTTCTGTATCTTCCTCTCTTACACACAGAACAGGACTGGGTTCTGTATCTCTCTCTCTTAACACAGAACAGGACTGGGTTCTGTATCTCTCTCTCTTAACACAGAACAGGACTGGGTTCTGTATCTCTCTCTCTCTTACACACAGAACAGGACTGAGCCAGTCACACCAACACGATTAGAAAGCCGTAACTTTCTCTCCTTGACCCTGAATCCCAGCTGAGGTTGGTAGATCCAGCAGCAGAGATCCACCCTGATGTCACAATGGACTCCCCTCACCAGAGGAGAGGACAGCCAATCAGCTTAGAGTTCATCACATCTCACCAGCTCCGGGACTACCAATTGGCTGATCCCTCTGCAGGACGGCAGCGGAAAGTTCCTGAATATTCATGGTTTAATACCTGTAGTGACGTGTGTCGCTAAGCAACAGGTCAGAGAGAGGGGGGCTGGGATAAGCCGTGTTGAAGTCTGGCCTTCACCACACTCCTCTGCTTGTCTTTCACAGTATAGATAAGATGACTGCATACTTTACATACATTGTCACAGGGAACTGAATTAGCAGTTCATTAATTCCTTGATCAGGCTTCAACCAGTCCATCCAGGTCCTGGTTATAAGAGGCCTCAGTAGTGAAGCAGCTGCTGCTTAGAGACATCGTTTAGGCTCTGCTGTAATCTCTGCTTTATTTTTGAGAGTGACTGTGTAGAGAGACAGGACAGGCAGGGAGAGAGAGGGGATGACATGCAGCAAAGAGCCCAGGCTGGTTTCGAACCCTTGCTGCTGCGGTAAGGCCCTAGGCTGAGGGGTACGCGTTCTACTAGGTGAGCTTCGGGACGCCACGTGGCGTTCCACATCTTTAGTCCTCAGTCCAATCCCAGTTTGTCAATTCAACTTTGAAAAGAAAATGGACCCGGTGCCTTTAACTACTGCGTTCAGACTCGACAGATATTTCTGTGTGTCCGTGCAACCTCTGGTGTTAGATCCACTAAATTGCGCGACAGCACGATATCCTGAATCAAACCGTCACTCCATAGCGATAGGTGGCGGTAGCGCGCGCGCCTCTGAACAGCCGCGAGGAGTCGATTCACGGACAGACGTAATCACTCGAACTGGATTTGTGTTCCCCTGACAGGAATATGCTAAGGTTGTCAAGTAAAAGACTATGTTTTCATCACCTTTTTCGCCACCGGCGAAGTCAAACTAGAATACCTCAGAAAACGATGTCTGAACCAGGGACCACGTGTCTGTCAACTCAGGTATAATTGCACTGTGAAATATGAACCAAGCTTCACAACTTCTGCTCGCTAGCTAGCATAACAAACATTAGCGTGTAGCTAACGAAATTAACGCTAGCATTAGCCAGCAAGCTAACTAGCATCTCTCCTATCTTTCAGCAACTGTGGACCCGTCTCGCGGACACAACGGTGGTGCCGTGTAGGGACCTGCTCTCCCTAGAGGTAACACTCGCAGCACTACAACCATGACCATGTTTATGACAGATAAATAAGTTATATCTATATCAAATAACTTGATCGTTCTGTCATCAACAATTGTTTTACTATAGCGCTGCCTTCCTGATGAATTTCCTTGTCATCTCTCAGGTGTTTGATACCAGACTAGTCGGAGGTGAGCGAAGGCGGGATCTACACACCACAGCTCTGACAAAGGCGGAGGCTGTGCATACCAGGTAGTATTCTACAACTTTTCAGTAAAGTACGTTCAGTTTGACAGCTACATTAGTTTAGTTGATATTTACTCCGTGTACAGTTGCACTATCTCTGAACAGTCACAATGCTCCTTGTTCCGACAGTGATATAAGTGAGGCGCAGTATGAGAAACTGGCTGACGAGACGTTAGACGCGCTAGCAGACTACTTTGAGGATCTGGGCGACAAACCGCTCACAGGCTCGGAGTTCGACGTTGTGTTCTCTGTAAGTAGTGTATCTCCTGGTGTAAATTATCCTGTGTGCGTCTGAACATGTAGCTCGAGGTTTGTATTTTAAGGAAATGGTTCAAGATATTGAAAAGTGGGTTTTGCTAAACGACAGGAGGGATGACACCAACTCCAGTATGTGCATGGTTGCCATGCAGTATGTGCATGGTTGCCATGCAGTATGTGCATGGTTGCCATGCTGCAATGTTGAGGCAGAAAAACATTGATATGAGGCAGGTGCGTCTGTCGTAAATCACTGCAATGACAACAAATGTCCACTAAGCGGAGCTCAGGACACACCTTGCATAAACATTTATTGTCCTTATAATTTAACATGTTTTTGGTATCTAATGCCTTCTGAGAAATATCAAGGAGATTCTGTTGGAAGCCATAATCTACATGATATATTCATAATAATTTCTGATGCGAAGTGATTGCCAGATAATGGCCCACATTTGAATGTGAACAGTGAATCAGGGCATCAGGACCTAATTACTTCCTTAGGGCAAAGGTCATCTGATGACATAATCAGTGTGCTGTGTCCTCTAATCAGTGACAAGCCTCGGGCCTCCAATCAACACATTGATAGGCAGTTGTCATGGTGTGTGTGTTAGTGTGGAGCAGAGCTGTAGGGTGAACTGGTGTGTGTGTGTGTGTGGGGGGGGGGAGGGGTGTGAGGGAGGGAGGGAGGGAGGGAGGAGGAGAGAGAAAGAAGCAGGGAGTTGGAGGGGGAGACAGACTGTCAATATCTCTCCCCTCTATAAACAGGCTGTATATGCAGTCTGGTGTTTGTTGTCCGGCCCAGTGCAGTATTGATTCCTGGCCCAGTTCAGCAGATGCAATTAGGCTCCTCTGTTGGTGGTGAACCGTTTCTCAGCCAGGCTGCAGACCAGATGGGACTGGAGCAATCTGACTACTGCAACACCCCACCTCCACCCACTGTGGCTCCCCATCACACAGTCCTGCAACACCCCCCCTCCACCCCCTGTGGCTCCCCATCACACAGTCCTGCAACACCCCACCTCCACCCCCTGTGGCTCCCCATCACACAGTCCTGCAACACCCCCCCTCCACCCCCTGTGGCTCCCCATCACACAGTCCTGCAACACCCCACCTCCACCCCCTGTGGCTCCCCATCACACAGTCCTGCAACACCCCACCTCCACCCCCTGTGGCTCCCCATCACACAGTCCTGCAACACCCCACCTCCACCCACTGTGGCTCCCCATCACACAGTCCTGCAACACCCCACCTCCACCCCCTGTGGCTCCCCATCACACAGTCCTGCAACACCCCACCTCCACCCCCTGTGGCTCCCCATCACACAGTCCTGCAACACCCCACCTCCACCCCCTGTGGCTCCCCATCACACAGTCCTGCAACACCCCACCTCCACCCCCTGTGGCTCCCCATCACACAGTCCTGCAACACCCCCCCTCCACCCCCTGTGGCTCCCCATCACACAGTCCTGCAACACCCCACCTCCACCCCCTGTGGCTCCCCATCACACAGTCCTGCAACACCCCCCCTCCACCCCCTGTGGCTCCCCATCACACAGTCCTGCAACACCCCACCTCCACCCCCTGTGGCTCCCCATCACACAGTCCTGCAACACCCCACCTCCACCCCCTGTGGCTCCCCATCACACAGTCCTGCAACACCCCACCTCCACCCCCTGTGGCTCCCCATCACACAGTCCTGCAACACCCCACCTCCACCCCCTGTAGCTCCCCATCACACAGTCCTGCAACACCCCACCTCCACCCCCTGTGGCTCCCCATCACACAGTCCTGCAACACCCCACCTCCACCCCCTGTGGCTCCCCATCACACAGTCCTGCAACACCCCACCTCCACCCCCTGTGGCTCCCCATCACACAGTCCTGCAACACCCCCCCTCCACCCCCTGTGGCTCCCCATCACACAGTCCTGCAACACCCCACCTCCACCCCCTGTGGCTCCCCATCACACAGTCCTGCAACACCCCCCCTCCACCCCCTGTGGCTCCCCATCACACAGTCCTGCAACACCCCACCTCCACCCCCTGTGGCTCCCCATCACACAGTCCTGCAACACCCCACCTCCACCCCCTGTGGCTCCCCATCACACAGTCCTGCAACACCCCACCTCCACCCCCTGTGGCTCCCCATCACACAGTCCTGCAACACCCCACCTCCACCCCCTGTGGCTCCCCATCACACAGTCCTGCAACACCCCACCTCCACCCCCTGTGGCTCCCCATCACACAGTCCTGCAACACCCCACCTCCACCCCCTGTGGCTCCCCATCACACAGTCCTGCAACACCCCACCTCCACCCCCTGTGGCTCCCCATCACACAGTCCTGCAACACCCCACCTCCACCCCCTGTGGCTCCCCATCACACAGTCCTGCAACACCCCACCTCCACCCACTGTGGCTCCCCATCACACAGTCCTGCAACACCCCACCTCCACCCCCTGTGGCTCCCCATCACACAGTCCTGCAACACCCCACCTCCACCCCCTGTGGCTCCCCATCACACAGTCCTGCAACACCCCACCTCCACCCCCTGTGGCTCCCCATCACACAGTCCTGCAACACCCCCCCTCCACCCCCTGTGGCTCCCCATCACACAGTCCTGCAACACCCCACCTCCACCCCCTGTGGCTCCCCATCACACAGTCCTGCAACACCCCCCCTCCACCCCCTGTGGCTCCCCATCACACAGTCCTGCAACACCCCACCTCCACCCCCTGTGGCTCCCCATCACACAGTCCTGCAACACCCCACCTCCACCCCCTGTGGCTCCCCATCACACAGTCCTGCAACACCCCACCTCCACCCCCTGTGGCTCCCCATCACACAGTCCTGCAACACCCCACCTCCACCCCCTGTGGCTCCCCATCACACAGTCCTGCAACACCCCACCTCCACCCCCTGTGGCTCCCCATCACACAGTCCTGCAACACCCCACCTCCACCCCCTGTGGCTCCCCATCACACAGTCCTGCAACACCCCACCTCCACCCCCTGTGGCTCCCCATCACACAGTCCTGCAACACCCCACCTCCACCCCCTGTGGCTCCCCATCACACAGTCCTGCAACACCCCACCTCCACCCACTGTGGCTCCCCATCACACAGTCCTGCAACACCCCACCTCCACCCCCTGTAGCTCCCCATCACACAGTCCTGCAACACCCCACCTCCACCCCCTGTGGCTCCCCATCACACAGTCCTGCAACACCCCACCTCCACCCCCTGTGGCTCCCCATCACACAGTCCTGCAACACCCCACCTCCACCCCCTGTGGCTCCCCATCACACAGTCCTGCAACACCCCACCTCCACCCCCTGTAGCTCCCCATCACACAGTCCTGCAACACCCCACCTCCACCCCCTGTGGCTCCCCATCACACAGTCCTGCAACACCCCACCTCCACCCCCTGTGGCTCCCCATCACACAGTCCTGCAACACCCCACCTCCACCCCCTGTGGCTCCCCATCACACAGTCCTACAACACCCCACCTCCACCCCCTGTAGCTCCCCATCACACAGTCCTGCAACACCCCACCTCCACCCCCTGTGGCTCCCCATCACACAGTCCTGCAACAACCCACCTCCACCCCCTGTAGCTCCCCATCACACAGTCCTGCAACACCCCACCTCCACCCCCTGTGGCTCCCCATCACACAGTCCTGCAACACCCCACCTCCACCCCCTGTAGCTCCCCATCACACAGTCCTGCAACACCCCACCTCCACCCCCTGTGGCTCCCCATCACACAGTCCTGCAACACCCCACCTCCACCCCCTGTAGCTCCCCATCACACAGTCCTGCAACACCCCACCTCCACCCCCTGTGGCTCCCCATCACACAGTCCTGCAACACCCCCCTGGAACCCCATCCCTCCCATGCCCCCTCTCTGTGCTACTCTGAAACTGCAGGTTTTTTCAGGGCTAGATGACGTGGGCCCTGTTCCATGATAAGCCTGACTTATTCAGTAAACTGGCTTCATGGGTTAGGAGTGAGGTTAGGCCCCAGCTGTAGAGTTGTAGCGTTGTCTCCATGGCTTACTCTGGGTTGGTACATCAGAGGGGCTCTCTTGCCCTCTCTCCTTCTCTCTCCTCGCCCTATCTCGCCCCCCTCTTTCCTCCCCTACTGAATCCTGTTGTTGTTGTTAGCTTGGCGACTTGTTTGGCTGAAAGCTCCTCCAGAATTTATGAAGCCACTCAGACGGAGATTGACTCCAAGAAAATCTGCTAACACAGCATCAGTCTATTTTCTAGCTCCTATGTTGTGTGTGTGTGGGGGGGGGATGGGGGTGGTTCTACTATCTTTCCCCCCTGCCTCCTCTCCTGGGTTTATAGCCTTGCTGAATGTTTTTGTCCTTGAGCAAAGTGTCTTTAAATGACCTAACCAAGGCCCTGTAGCTCAGCGTCATAAACGTGTCGGGTTAATAGAACTGATGACAACGTTGGCAATTAAACGTACAGAATACCTTATTAGGTTGGGTCCTCGTTAAATTAACATATCAGGTGAGTGTGTGTGTGTGTGTGTGTGTGGGGGGGGGGGGGGGGTGTGAGGCTGTCAGCAGCTTCATATGGGGACACTGAGGGGACTTGGTTGTCTGGGTGACGGACCGCCTGACTGGTTGTCCGGGTGACGGACCGTCTCACTGGTTGTCTGGGTGACGGACCGTCTCACTGGTTGTCCGGGTGACGGACCGTCTCACTGGTTGTCTGGGTGACACCCCCTCTCCCCTTCTCCACCCTTGGCAGATTAACGTCACACTCTGGACTGCCTGCCTATCAGCCTGCTTTGATGAGAGAGTGTGTGTGTGAGTGAGAGTCTAAGTGTGAGTCATACTCCACTATTGGATTTCCTCAGGGATAAACGCAGTGGAAAGATTTATATCATTTCAACATATGTCTCCCTCCCTCACTTCCTCCTTCCCTTCACAACCCCCCCCCCCCCCCCGAGCAAGGTCTCCTCTCTGCAGCATCTGGGGAGGTGATTAATAAAGCTGCAATTTGTTAAATCACTCCTTGGACAGCGGCTGTCGTCACTGACTGATTGGACGATGTTCCTGACTTGGCAGCTGACCCCCTTTTCAACTGAGAGGAACATATGAGACCATAAACCACACTCACACACACACACACACACATGCTCAGTAAAAAAAAAAAAGCTTCCATGTTGCTGGCCACATAAAATATGGAGCTCTATGTTGACAGCTCTATGTTAGCAGGAAATAATCAGCTCGAATAATAAAATAAATAAATCGATTTAATCTTCAGGGTTCACCGACCACGCTGTGTGAAACGATAATATCGCAACTAGAGAATGACATGGTGCTCACGTTAATATTAGTTGATAGGTATGTCATTAGTGTGTTAGAGTCTTAATAGTATTACAGTGTGTATAATATAGTAACAGTATGTTGCTGTCCCTGGCAGAGTGGTGTTCTGACTGTGATGCTTGGAGGAGAGCACGGGACCTACGTCATCAACAAGCAGACCCCCAACAAACAGATCTGGCTCTCCTCCCCCTCCAGGTATAACTCCTCCCCCTCCAGGTATAACTCCTCCCCCTCCAGGTAATACTCCTCCCCCTCCAGGTAATACCCCTCCCCCTCCAGGTATAACTCCTCCCCCTCCAGGTATAACTCCTCCCCCTCCAGGTAAAACTCCTCCCCCTCCAGGTATAGCTCTTCCCGTCTCCTTCCTGTGACTCACAAGTTTCCCAGTATCCCATCTCTTAAACATCCCCTGACTGTAGTCTGAATCCTATGTTCTTGTCTCTCTCCTCCCCCTCCCCTCCTCATCTCTCCTCCCCTCCTCCCCTCACCCTCCCCTCACCCTCCCCTCATCTCCCCCTCCTCCTCCACTCTTCCTCCTCCCCCTCCTCTCCTCCTCATCTCCACCCCTCCTCTCCTCCCCTCTCCTCCTCTCCTCCCCCTCCTCTCCTCCTCATCTCCCCTCCTCTCCTCCCCCTTCTCTCCTCCCCTCCTCCTCCTCTCTCCAGTGGACCGAAGCGTTATGACTGGACAGGTGAGCGGTGGATCTACTCTCACGACTGCGTTAGTCTTCACCAGCTGCTGGCGGAGGAGTTCTCCCTCATCTACCACCTGGAAGTGGACCTGTCTCACCTACCCCACTCCTGACCCCATCTACCTGTCTCACCTACCCCACTCCTGACCCCATCTACCTGTCTCACCTACCCCACTCCTGACCCCATCTACCTGTCTCACCTGACCACATCTACTTGTCTCTTCTGCTTCTCCGGACCCCAGACCCTCCCAGCTCTGCTCCTATCCTCATCATCTACACAAGTTACTCACCTTTGACCTGGGAACCAAACGGGCAAGTGTGAAAGCCAACACAACACAAGTAGCACTGGGGTTCACCTTTACCTGCTGTAACCTTGCTCTCTGGGGTTCACCTTTATCTGAGTAATCTGCTGTAACCTTACTCTCTCAGTGTTGTGTGTTCAGTACCAAAGAAATCTGCTGAGATTATAACTAGAGAACCATATAATATATCTAACTCTGATCTAAAACTCTGATGTATTAATGTATCTGACTGTGATCTAATCTGAGATCTGCCATCGATACGAGCGCTCCTCATGTCAGTCGTTCTCTGATCGAAGATGACGCCGATCGTCCTGTTGAGCGTCCTGTCGGTTCTGATACACCAGATGTTCTAACAGCAGTTACACGTAGCCTCGACGTTGTGAACAACACGCTGCTCTGACATTGCGATGGAAACACGACATGCATGATCACATCCACCACGTTAATCTCACGGTAAAACATGTCGGTGTCGTTATGGGCTCTTTAAGCTCTGGGGAACATCTCCAGCGTGGAGGCCAGGCTGGGGAACCTGCTTCAGAGGAACATCTCGTGGCCAGCGTGAAGGCGATCACCATGGAGGACAGACACAGGAAGTTCTCTGACTCCTATCACAGTATCTTTCTCCTCCCTCTCTCCTCCCTCTCTCCTCCCTCCCTTCTCCCTCTCTCCTCCCCCCCACCCTCTCCTCCCTCCCTCTCTCCTCCCTCCCCCCCTCCTCCCTCTCTCCTCCCTCCCTCTCTCCTCCCTCTCTCCTCCCACCCTCTCCTCCCTCCCTCTCTCCTCCCTCTCTCCTCTCCCTCTCTCCTCCCACCCTCTCCTCCCCCCTGTAATTTGTGGATATATTTATCCTTATTTATCATATGTTCTTAAAGAACAAATGTTTGTAATTGAAAAAAAAATAAAGACATGTATTGCCCAGCTGTGATGTGGTTTAACATTGTTTTCTTTCATGTATTTTGTGTTTAAATGTTTATAGGGGATGTGCCTTATCACAGTTTGGGTCACAATCCTTCCTAACTCGATCCCAACACAAACTGACCTAACTTGGTCAAACTAATATGTTCTCTTAATATGAAGCTCATTTTTATCCTATTGTGTCAATTACACATCCCAGGTGAAACATTTAACAGTACGTTGTGGTCTTGTCTGTATCCTCTGTGGACGGAAGCCGGCGTGCCGCTACAGGCTGCATCAGAGGCCAGGCTGCACCAGAGGCCAGGCTGCACCAGAGGCCAGGCTGCACCAGAGGCCAGGCTGCACCAGAGGCCAGGCTGCACCAGAGGCCAGGCTGCACCAGAGGCCAGGCTGCACCAGAGGCCAGGCTGCACCAGAGGCCAGGCTGCACCAGAGGCCAGGCTGCACCAGAGGCCAGGCTGCACCAGAGGCCAGGCTGCACCAGAGGCCAGGCTGCACCAGAGGCCAGGCTGCATCAGAGGCCAGGCTGCATCAGAGGCCAGGCTGCATCAGAGGCCAGGCTGCACCAGAGGCCAGGCTGCACCAGAGGCCAGGCTGCATCAGAGGCCAGGCTGCATCAGAGGCCAGGCTGCATCAGAGGCCAGGCTGCATCAGAGGCCAGGCTGCACCAGAGGCCAGGCTGCACCAGAGGCCAGGCTGCATCAGAGGCCAGGCTGCATCAGAGGCCAGGCCGCTGGCCTGCGTCTCATCCCGGCATGATTGTCAGGGTTGGTGGAGGTTAAATCCACAGCAATGAGATTATGAGGCTATCAGATTACTGCCAGCGGATGATGCACAAAGATACTCTGACTGCTTTAAACACAGTTTTGTTTGTCACAGGGTACGGTACACACACACAGTTTGACACTGATTCAAAATCAGTAAATACCGTAAATTATATCTTTAAATATCCTGTAGCCTCTTTGTCTATCTACATATCACACCTTTTAGTTTTAAATGAGACTATAGCATACGTGTTTATTTCAGCTGGATTTCCATTCACGTTTTTAATATACTAATATATTAAATATAATTGTATATATATACTTAATATAATATATATATTTTTGTTGCTTGCTTTTTTCCACAGGTACACTTGCACTTGTTGAGGTTCATGTTGTTTAACTGTAACTTGTTCAACTACATGTTCTTGTGGTTCTTCCCTTTGGGACTTCTTTGATTTTCACAATGTGTGCTTCATGTTTTGGTTTACCCGCAATGTTTGGGCCGTCTCAGTGTTATGATCAGTGACCTATGCACTTTTGTAAAGCTCTCTCTTGGAAGTCGCTTTGGATAAAAGCGTCTGCTAAATGCATAAATGTAATTGACATTTTTGTTATAGCGAATCTAACGGAACATTGCCAAGACCTTGGCAGAGATGCTCTGTGGTTTCCATGGTTTCCAGATGGCAGCGTCGCTTTGCAACATGTCACATCAGCCCCATAAATAGCTGTTCCAAACGCAGGGAAGTTTCCATGGGAACATAGCACTGGACACCTTTGTCTACACACCGCTTATGTTTTCTCTGCTTCTCCCTCCCTCCCTCCCTCTCGCCCTGAAGACTCAGATATCAGCCCTCAGTATATGAAAACAACACTACCCGTCAAACTAGCACCCAAGCCTCCCCTCGCATCACCAGTGCGAGGAGGCCTCTGTCAAAGGCGACAGGCGAGTGTTGCTCAAAGGCTAAACGTTGTGAATGAAAATGCGACAATAAACAACAAGGTAAGTAGGCAGTGGCTCGTATTTAGATCTTATTCTGTGGAACATGGGCGCTGTGTAAAGGCGTTGTTAACTGTCCTATAGGTGTCATGTTGCCTGACTTAGCCTACTACTGTAAAGCTGCCGACGCGCAAACTCTCGGCTCGAGTTTAAGGCGCCAGCGAATAAGTAAACACGTGATTAAACCGCACCGGCGCTTTTCACTTGTCACTCCCGTTAACGGCAGTCTGTAGGGAACTGGTTTGAGGGCTGAACAAGTCAAGGCATTAAGGTAAGATTACTGTCTGCCCAACCATAACCCTGTCTGCCTAACCCTAACCCAGATTACTTGGTCTCCCTAACTGCTCTGCGAGTTTACGCCGTCTTTGTAATCTTTTGCGCCATGGTAAAACTTTTTAAATCGAGTCACGAAACGAGGCTAATTAACCCTGTGTAATTAGTCTAATTGAAAACTGCCAACTTTACTCATAGGCCACAGCCGTTGTATGCTGGGAAACTGTTATATGTATAATTATGAGTAGCTTTACAAGTATTGTCACTTTATGCACCATATCACATACTGAGTCAGAGCTTTTGTGTCGTCGGGCTACATCGTATCGATCAGTTATCTTCAGAGGTGGAAGCTATTCCTCTGTTATCTTCAGAGGTGGAAGCTATTCCTCTGGGCCTCCTGCATGGAGGCCTGCTGGAGTTACACACATCTAGTTTATAAACACCCTTATGTGGGTCTGGGGAATACTCCCTCCCTACATACCTCCCTCCTCTCCTCCCTGCTTCCCTCCTCTCCTCCCTGCATCCCTCCTCCTCTCCTCCCTGCTTCCCTCCTCTCCTCCCTGCATCCCTCCTCCTCTCCTCCCTGCTTCCCTCCTCTCCTCCCTGCATCCCTCCTCCTCTCCTCCCTGCTTCCCTCCTCTCCTCCCTGCATCCCTCCTCCTCTCCTCCCTGCTTCCCTCCTCCTCTCCTCCCTGCTTCCCTCCTCCTCTCCTCCCTGCTTCCCTCCTCCTCTCCTCCCTGCTTCCCTCCTCCTCTCCTCCCTGCTTCCCTCCTCTCCTCCATGCATCCCTCCTCCTCTCCTCCATGCATCCCTCCTCCTCTCCTCCCTGCTTCCCTCCTCTCCTCCATGCATCCCTCCTCCTCTCCTCCATGCATCCCTCCTCCTCTCCTCCCTGCTTCCCTCCTCCTCTCACCCCTGCATCTCCTTAAAACACTGCAGTGGCCAAAACTCACCTTGGCCTGCCACTGTCACTAACGATGATGAACCACTCAGACTGCAACAGATATAGCTTGTTCCAGATATGGCTTTTTTCGTACATGGCTTGTTTTGCTGAGCAGTGATTGTTGTTTATGTTGTTATGGATTGAAGGGCCTTATGGTTCTCATGCAACCTCAGTGAGAGGGGAGGAGTGTGTGTGAAGGTGTGTGTGTCCTGGTATAGCTGTTAAGTGTGTGAGGGTCTGTGTTTCTTGTAGCGTGGGAAGCAGGTTGTGGTTTGAGTGAGACATTGTTTACGGTGAACTTATTGATTGTGGTTGTTGTGAGGGCCAACAAGCCAACCAGGTCGGACTCAGTCAGCCCCCCCTCCAGCCCCCTCCCCCCCCCCCCAAGCAATTTATCTCAATCTTCCCAAGTCCCTCTGCCTTCGCTAACTGTCATCTCCCAAGATTAAATTCCTCACCAGAAAACTTGGCCTTCGTTCCTGCAGGATAAATTTAGGAAATTTCACACAGTACCACCATGATGTAGAATATACAGTTTGTACAATGATGCAAGACAGGTACACATTTTTTGTTCCTTATTTTTTGGAATGTCCTGTCTGTGGCTGTGCTTGTATCACAGTAGTTACTACAATAGTTTGGAATTACAAATTATTCAATGAAGTGGTCTTGGTGTTCTTTATTCAGCGTTATTTCTGCACTTGCAAGGTAGTTGTGGAGGCCACAAAGTATTTTGCAAGGTAGTTCTGGAGGCCATAAAGTCTTTATTTGTTGATAAACCCAAATGCTCAGTTACTTTCGATTCAGTGTGTTTTCCTCCAGAGTTAGCAGATGTTAGTGCTCATCACAGAGAGACTGATCAGAATGACTCAGTAATTAGACGCTCTCTCCTGGAGCAGCATATAATCCTGCTCCAGCAGGGTTAGGGTTATCTTGCTCTTCACACTGGTGTGGGATCAGTGCTCTCTGCCTCTGCTTGTTGTGGATGATAAAAACGCCAGTAGACATAAAAATGTTTCTTAACAATGCAACAGACAAGTGTAAGATAATGCAGGTCAATTTCTTTACAGTAATTCTTTAAGGAGTTGACTGCTGTAAAGAGGTCTAGCTAGTTGACCAAGAGGAGCTGTTTCCTGATCTGTAATCGTTATGACTGATTGCTGGGTTCATGTATTGATCTGTTTATGCGGCTGTGAGGCGGAGGAAGGTCTATAGATTGTATCTGAGATGGCCACAGTTACACCAGAATCAAACCCGGGGCCTGTTTGAATCATGCTTGGAGTCTCAGAGAGGAGTGACTTCATCCAAACAAGCACAGGAGCAGTCAGTCTGCTCTTTCCAGTAGAGATGTCTCACAAGAGTCCTCCTGATGTCTTGTGAAGATTCACAGAAATCCTGACTCTGTCAGCACACCACATCAGTCAATAATCAACTACTACTGACTGACAGGAAGCAGTGCGTTAAGCTGGGAACACAAGTCTCTGACTCCCGGTCCATCAGCACCGGATCTCCTCAGGGCTGCGTCCTTTCCCCTCTGCTCTTCTCCCTGTACACCAACAGCTGCACCTCCAGTCATCTGTCTGTCAAACTCCTGAAGTTTGCAGACGACACCACCCTCATTGGGCTCATCTCTGACGGGGATGAGTCTGACTATAGGTGGGAAGCGGCCAACCTGGTGACCTGGTGCAGCCAGAACAACTTAGAGCTCAATGCTCTTAAGACAGTGGAGATGGTTGTGGACTTCAGGAAGAATCCAGCCCCACTCACCCCCATCACCCTGTGTGACTCCCCAGTCAACACTGTGGAGTCCTTCCGCTTCCTGGGCACCATCCTCTCCCAGGACCTCAAGTGGGAACTGAACATCAGCTCCCTCACCAAAAAAGCACAACAGAGGATGTACTTCCTACGGCAGCTGAAGAAGTTCAACCTGCCAAAGACAATGATGGTGCACTTCTACACAGCCATCATTGTCCATCCTCACCTCTTCCATCACCATCTGGTACGCTGCTGCCACTGCCAAGGACAAGAGCAGACTGCAGCGTATCATCCGCACTGCTGAGAAGGTGATCGGCTGCAATCTGCCTACCCTCGAGGACCTGCACACCTCGAGGACCCTGAGGCGAGCGGGGAAGATTGTGGTTGACCCCTCCCACCCTGGCCACTCCCTGTTCCAGCTACTCCCCTCCGGCAGAAGGCTGCGGTCCATCAGGACCAAAACCTCACGCCATAAGAACAGTTTCTTTCCATCTGCTACTGGCCTCTTCAACAAGGCCAAGGACTCCCACTGACATTTATTTACATTTAGTCATTTAGCAGACTCTCTTATCCAGAGCGACTTACAGTAAGTACAGGGACATTCCCCCCGAGGCAAGTAGGGTGAAGTGCCTTGCCCAAGGACACAATTTCTCATTTGGCACGGCCGGGAATCGAACTGGCAACCTTCAGATCACTAGCCTGATTCCCTAACCGCTCAGCCACTAGTATTTAACTATTATAAGTCCATCTAATGGCAATTACACTACGCATAAGCCACTTTTATCTCAGTATCTGATTGCACTATGTTGACCACTCATGCTGCTCATTCTTATTTTTATATATACTTTATATTTTAATTTTGTTTTATTTTTTGATTGTTCAGTTCTTAGAAATAGTTAAACTTTTGTACTTTTACTAATTTAAGATCCGTATATGTTTATTTTTTGCAACTTCCTTTATTTATTTTCAGATTTCAGTTATTCATGTTCAGAATTCAGTTATTTTCAGAATTCACTAATTATTTTTTCAGATGTCACTTTTTTCAGATTTCAGTGTGTTTCTAGCTGTGTGTGTTACTAGCTGTGTGTGCTTGAGCCTGTTCCTGACGGATCTGCAAAACACTGTTGGAATCTTCTTTCTACATGCACTATTTCTATGTTGCTTTGGATGAAAGTTTGTGGTCTGACCGATAGGTAGTCTTTAACTGAGCGGGGCCACATCACCTCCTGGTGTTTCTGACCATAAACTACCTGAGGTCAGAGGTCAGGGGAGGGAGACCTTGGGGTTATCACATCAAACACACACGCTGGTAAACACACACACATGTGAATACACACATACAAAGAGAACACACACACACACAGTGTGCAAAAGTGGGTTCAGACAAATAATGAACTCACACACACAGGCAGAGGGGTGGGGCGCAGGGTCTGGCCTGTGTAATGAAAGCAGCTGTGTGTGTGTGTGGTGACTCTCAAGGCCAGGCAGTAATTTGGAGCAGAAGAGATGAAGGTCTGGTAGCCGGGGGCAACGTTTAGACTGGCTGAATGAGAACCAGGGATCTGACACACACTTCGGCTTGCACTGTCACTGGATGGGCTTACTTATTTATGAGCCTAGGGGATTGTGTATGTGTTTGTGTCTGTGATGAGATCTTCTAAGACATGGAGGGACACACACACACACACACACACACGCTATAACAAAGACTCATCCTCTGTAGCACTAATCTGAAACAGCTATTCAAGAGGAAGGTAAATGCAGAGGAAGATCCATCTGTAGAGATAGAGGAGAGAGAGAGGGGGGGAGAGAGAGTATTTATCCTGCAGACTTCCCCAGTGAAATATCACCTCTGTCTTGCAGCACAACATTATCACTGCCAGATACAGAGAGGGAAGGGGACAGACATACAGCCAAGGAGACAGGGTGATAAGGAGACAGGGTGATAAGGAGACAGGGAGGTAAGGAGACAGGGTGATAAGGAGACAGGGTGATAAGGAGACAGGGTGATAAGGAGACAGGGAGGTAAGGAGACAGGGCGATAAGGAGACAGGACGATAAGGAGACAGGGAGGTAAGGAGACAAGGACATAAGGAGACAGGGTGATAAGGAGACAGGGAGATAAGAGACAGGGAGATAAGGATTTTATCTCAGCGAGTTTTACTGGGAGTTTTGGTTGAGTTTAGGTTGATTGAGGGCAGTTCTATGGGTGTATGTGAAACCCTCTGTGATACTGCTTGTAAAAATGTCTATACAAATACAATTTGATTTGGTTATAAGGAGACAAGAAGGAGATGAGTAGAGGGGATGAGGAGAGAAAGAGACGAAGAGACAGGGAGGTGAGGAGGTGTGTGTGTGTGTGTGTGTTATACGGAGGTGTTACAGCAGTGGCAGGGTGGTGTTGCCCCCCCCCACACACACACACGATATCGATCAGCTGACAGATACACCTACATCCTGAGACTGCACCCTCCCTTCCCTGTGACTGGCATAGTAAACAGGAGCTCACACACACACACACGTATACACACACACACACTGACACCCAGCCAGACATGTAAAGGACACTTAGCTGCAGGTAACAGCAGGTAGTGTTTCTAGAAGCTGAATCACTGGAGCTGCTTCTCATGTCGTCCTTTACCAGGAAGGAGGGATGGAAACAGAGGGAGGGATGGAAACGGAAGGAATGAGGGGAGGGGATGAGGGCTGAGGCCAGGGACCGTTGCTGGCTGGTTCTAGAGGGGTTATTCTGGTTCTAGAGGGGTTATTCTGACCCATGTCTTTGACAACTAGGAAACATTCATCTTCATCTGAGGTATCCACCAAGATGGTGCTCTGGTAAAATGACCACTTCCTCATCCTTCTCGTGATTAAAAAACGTTTAAAGTGTCAAGCGTATATTATTGATTATCTTACGTATTAATAATGAATGAGGTCATTAATTCATTTCTTATCATTAAATATTAAAAATCTAACTTTTATGGGCGAGACCACTGAGCACAAGTCTGATGCTAACCAGCCCAGTGAAGACCCCTTCTGCTGAGACAGCTAGCTGTGATGCTAACCAGCCCAGTGAAGACCCCTGCTGCTGAAACAGCTAGCTGTGACGCTAACCAGCCCAGTGAAGACCCCTGCTGCTGAAACAGCTAGCTGTGATGCTAACCAGCCCAGTGAAGACCCCTGCTGCTGAAACAGCTAGCTGTGATGCTAACCAGCCCAGTGAAGACCCCTGCTGCTGAGACAGCTAGCTGTGACGCTAACCAGCCCAGTGAAGACCCCTGCTGCTGAGACAGCTAGCTGTGATGCTAACCAGCCCAGTGAAGACCCCTGCTGCTGAGACAGCTAGCTGTGACGCTAACCAGCTCAGTGAAGACCCCTGCTGCTGAGACAGCTAGCTGTGACGATAACCAGCCCAGTGAAGACCCCTGCTGCTGAAACAGCTAGCTGTGATGCTAACCAGCCCAGTGAAGACCCCTGCTGCTGAAACAGCTAGCTGTGACGCTAACCAGCCCATGCCACGAACATAAACAGATACAAAAATGTGCTGTTTTGGAGTTAAATGTCTTGAACGCTTCTTCTAAACTTCTTCTCCTGTGCTTCTAAAGTGCTTTTAATAGTGAAACACAAAACAAGGAGCGCTTACCCACCCCATCTGGGTCCTCTCCCAGAATAGCTCCTCTAACAGACCGGAGCGTCTGGAGGTGTGAAGGGATGCAAAAGCTTCTCTTCAGCTGAGCGCACCAAGCTGCAGTTTGTGATAAAGGGCAACACCGTTTATCAGATGCCAGAGAGCAGATCAGCTGGTAAAGTTGTTAAACTGATAAATGTTGTAGAGGAGAAATGAGGAGAGATATAGATCCACCAGGCTGTCCTGCCCTACAGGAGGAGCTGCTCTCTGGTTATAATATTCTTATTTTAATATTCTGCATTCACCATTCAACTGTGAAACTGCCTTAATTCTTAAACAGTATTTGTATGTTTAATTACCCTGCTGTATAATAACTGTTGGTTAAGGAAAGGAGGATCTGAATCCTCAACTTCATGAAAAGGTCCTTTATGCAGAAATATGCCTGGTGAGATTTCCTATCTCATTGGTAGTTCAGTGGGTGCTGGCGCATATTGTTGCAAACGTTAGTGACTATGACAGAACTCTGCTTTATTATCTATCAATCATGAGCCAGAAAGAAAGGCCAGACTTGTTAAGAAGGCTGACGTCTCTTGCCCCTAAATGGCTGCCGTCCTTTGATGAGTTGCAGGTATCCTTCTTTATCTTGTGCCCTAAAATGGCCACCGTCCTGTGATGACTTGCTGAGTTCCTTTTCCATGTCAGAGCGGTATCTAATGTGCGATCTGACCTTTGACCCTGCAGACCTTGCGAGGTCAGTCTCCTGGGAAACGTGGCAGTGTCTCAGCCTGCCAGGGAGTAGCTACTCTAACTTCTGACGCTTTGTCAGTAGAGACTGAGTAAGGACACATGCTTCATCAGTAAAGACTGAGTAAGGACACATGCTTCATCAGTAAAGACTGAGTAAGGACACATGCTTCATCAGTAAAGACTCTGAGTAAGGACACATGCTTCATCAGTAAAGACTCTGAGTAAGGACACATGCTTCATCAGTAAAGACTCTGAGTAAGGACACATGCTTCATCAGTAAAGACTCTGAGTAAGGACACATGTTTCATCAGTAGAGACTCTGAGTAAGGACACATGCTTCATCAGTAAAGACTCTGAGTAAGGACACATGCTTCATCAGTAAAGACTCTGAGTAAGGACACATGCTTCATCAGTAGAGACTCTGAGTAAGGACACATGCTTCATCAGTAGAGACTCTGAGTAAGGACACATGCTTCATCAGTAAAGACTGAGTAAGGACACATGATTCATCAGTAGAGACTCTGAGTAAGGACACATGATTCATCAGTAGAGACTCTGAGTAAGGACACATGCTTCATCAGTAAAGACTGAGTAAGGACACATGATTCATCAGTAGAGACTCTGAGTAAGGACAGATGATTCATCAGTAGAGACTCTGAGTAAGGACACATGCTTCATCAGCAAAGACTCTGAGTAAGGACACATGATTCATCAGTAGAGACTCTGAGTAAGGACACATGTTTCATCAGTAGAGACTCTGAGTAAGGACACATGTTTCATCAGTAGAGACTCTGAGTAAGGACACATGATTCATCAGTAGAGACTCTGAGTAAGGACACATGCTTCATCAGTAGAGACTCTGAGTAAGGACACATGCTTCATCAGTAAAGACTGAGTAAGGACACATGATTCATCAGTAGAGACTCTGAGTAAGGACACATGCTTCATCAGCAAAGACTCTGAGTAAGGACACATGATTCATCAGTAGAGACTCTGAGTAAGACTTATCACCACACAGTTGTTGAGGCGGACGGCTGCTGCACCGGTGGGGTTCAGTATTCTGAAATAATAATAATATTTGATAAATAAATAATAAACATGAAATACCAATAGTGTGCCTTGCTGATAGCAACGTAAAGGTGTTTTTTTTAATCTTCATGTATGTTTTGGATGTTATTGATTTGAGCTGAGCAGAATGTAATGCAATTATTGACTGTCTGTAATGCCCTTGTAGAATGTAAATGATGCTCTGCACAGTTTGACCTTTTGTGTCAGCAGGTTTTAATATGTGCCTGGTCACCCTGACTCCTGTATGACACCCACAGACCTGGACACACTGCATGAAGGATTCTCTAGTGGAGCAAAGCTTTAAGTTGTATGACGCAACAATGCCCCTCCCCTCTCTACTCGCTCTCCCCCCCTCCCCCTCTCTACTCGCTCTCCCCCCCTCCCCTCTCTACTCGCTCTCCCCCCCCTCCCCCTCTCTACTCACTCTTCCTCCCCCCCTCCCCTCTCTACTCGCTCTCCCCCCCTCCCCTCTCTACTCGCTCTCCCCCCCTCCCCCTCTCTACTCGCTCTCCCCCCCTCCCCCTCTCTACTCGCTCTCCCCCCCTCCCCTCTCTACTCGCTCTCCCCCCCTCCCCCTCTCTACTCACTCTCCCTCCCCCCCTCCCCTCTCTATTCGCTCTCCCCCCTCCCCCTCTCTACTCACTCTTCCTCCCCCCTCCCCTCTCTACTCGCTCTCCCCCCCTCCCCCTCTCTACTCGCTCTTCCTCCCCTCTCTACTCAATCTCCCCTCCCCCCTCTCTACTCGATCTCCCCCCCTCCCCTCTCTACCCACTCTTCCTCCCCTCCCCTCTCTACTCGCTCTCCCCCCCTCCCCTTTCTACTCGCTCTCCCCCCCTCCCCCCTCCCCTCTCTACTCACTCTTCCTCCCCCCCTCCCCTCTCTACTCACTCTTCCTCCCCCCTCCCCTCTCTACTCGCTCTCCCCCCCTCCCCCTCTCTACTCACTCTTCCTCCCCCCTCCCCTCTCTACTCGCTCTCCCCCCCTCCCCCTCTCTACTCACTCTTCCTCCCCCCTCCCCTCTCTACTCGCTCTCCCCCCCTCCCCCTCTCTACTCACTCTTCCTCCCCCCCTCCCCTCTTTACTCACTCTCCCTCCCCCCCTCACCTCTCTACTCACTCTCCCTCCTCCCCTCTCTACTCACTCTCCCCCCTCACCTCTCTACTCACTCTCCCTCCTCCCCTCTCTACTCACTCTCCCTCCCCCCCTCCCCTCTTTACTCACTCTCCCTCCCCCCCTCACCTCTCTACTCACTCTCCCTCCTCCCCTCTCTACTCACTCTCCCCCCCTCTCTACTCACTCTCCCCCCTCCCCTCTTTACTCACTCTTCTTCCCCCCCTCCCCTCTCTACTTACTCTTCCTCCCCCTCCTGTAACCTGCTCATAGGAAGACTGGCCCCTCCTGTAACCCGCTCATAGGAAGACTGGCCCCTAGTTCTGGTAGTCTAGGTCTGATAGTCTAGTTCTGGTAGTCTAGTCATGAACCAGAGATGTTCCTGCTGTTCTGTGTGTGTGTGTGTGTGTGTGTGTGATATGGACAGTGTGCATCACTACAAAAAAAGCTGTGTGTGTCAGAACAATAGTCAACTTGTGTCTACCGTTGTGTTGTGTGTGTGTATGCGAGGCCTTGCTAAGCCTCCAGATGACAGATAGCAGCAGCATTAACTACACAGGGCTTAGTGCAGCTATGATCCCTGTTGGCCCAGCAGGTCTGGTTACGCAACAGCAACACACAGATCAACAAGATTCAGGCTTTCTGCCCCTCATGCTCCTAAGCAGAGCATCATCCCTGCGTGGCTGAAGGAGGGTTGGTGCTCTATGCAGCAGGAGAACCTCTGTGTCCTGGAGGGTAGCAGGTTATGGTAGTGGCCTAGTCCTCTGGGAGCAGCTGGGAGTTGTAGTTTTAGCAGCCAGTAGTGTGTGTGTTGTTGAGCAGCAGGATGAAATATAAGAAGTTCATCACCATCATGCAGGCTGCTGCTGGAGTGGCTCCCCTCAACAAGAGGCATCTGATGCCCCCGCCACGCAAACTGTGGAAGAACACAGGGTGAGTCTCTGGAGTTTGTCGTGTGTGAGCATTCGTGAGTTGGTAAGAGAGAATGTGTGTGTGTTCATGAAATACAAGATGTGTGTGCAAGCATGTGTGTGTCTGGTTGGTCGGGTGGGGTGAGGTACAGGTGTGTGTGTGTGGGGGGGTGGGTGGGGTAGGGGTCTGGCTGGATGTGTCTGGGTGTGTGGGTGGGTGGGTGGGTTGGGTAGGGGTCTGGCTAGATGTGTCTGGGTGTGTGGGTGGGTGGGGTAGGGGTCTGGCTGGGTGTGTCTGGGTGTGTGTGGTAGGGGTCTGGCTGGATGTGTCTGGGTGGGTGGGTGGGTGGGGTAGGGGTCTGGCTGGATGTGTCTGGGTGTGGGTGGGTGGGGTAGGGGTCTGTGTGTGGCTGGCTGGATGTGTCTGGGTGTGTGGGTGGGGTAGGGGTCTGGCTTGGTGTGTCTGGGTGTGTGGGTGGGTGGGGTAGGGGTCTAGCTGGGTGTGTGTGTGTGGGTGGGGTAGGGGTCTAGCTGGATGTGTCTGGGTGTGTGGGTGGGTGGGTGGGGTAGGGGTCTGGCTGGATGTGTCTGGGTGTGTGGGTGGGGTAGGGGTCTGGCTGGGTGTGTGTGGGTGTGTGGGTGGGTGGGGTAGGGGTCTGGCTGGGTGTGTGTGGGTGGGTGGGGTAGGGGTCTGGCTGGGTGTGTGGGTGGGTCTGGGTGTGTGGGTGGGGTAGGGGTCTGTGTGTGGCTGGCTGGGTGGGTAGGGGGGGTCTGTGTTTACTGCAGAAAAATAGAATATTGGATAATATTCTGTCACACATGTTCGAGCTCTTTGGAGAGTCTTCATATTTATAACCATCTATTGTTAATGAGGATTAGCGATTTATACTTCATGCACATGCTATACATCCTTCTAACTAACAAAACTATAACGAATAAGAGAACTCAGTAGGGAATTTATTTTCCCTAAAATATGTTAACTAGCCAGACGTTTCTGTTGCGTAAAACGTAAACATGTTTTCTTCAGGTCTCGGAGATTCAATTTGATGTGTGAAATAGTTGAATGAGCACTTGCTTTACTGCTTGGATAAGGAGCTAAACTGGGCTCTGTCTGAACATGAAGCCTGGCTGCTGGGATCAGAGGTCAGCCAGGGACACCCCTGTTCAACTACCTCTGAATGATGGACAGTATAGAACATGTCTTTTATGTAGAAATATAGATAATATATGTGTGTGTATTTGCATACATGCATGACTGCTTTCATAACTCATAATGGTAACATGCTTCAGAACCAGGACACTAACCGACCGGTGAATCTGGTCTGTGTGTGTGTGTGTGTGTGTGTGGTTCACTGGCGTGTGTGTGTGTGTGTGTGGTTCTCTGGCGTGTGTGTGTGTGTGGGGAGGGGCGGTCTCTCTGGGGTTAGATGTGTAGGAGACAGCTTGTTCATGGACTGGACCTGTTGTCTTTGTCAACGTGTGCCATGGTGTTATACCACACACACACACACACACACACACACACACACACATACATCACAGAGTGTGTGCTTAGAGGTGTCCTGCAGCAGCAGCACGAGTCCTCTCTCTCCTCCTCCCTCTCGCTCTCCCTCTGCCTCTCTCCCTCTCTCTCCTCCTCGCTCTCGCTCTCCCTCTGCCTCTCTCCCTCTCTCTTCCTCCCTCTCCTCCTCGCTCTCCCTCTGCCTCTTTCCCTCTCCCTCCTCTCTCTGCCTCTCCCTCCTCTCTCTCAGTCTGCCTGACACTCTCACTCTGAGCACACCTCTCTGGGAACCCACCTCTCTCCTCTCTCTCTCTCTCTCCCTCTTTCTGTCTCCCCTTCTCCTCTTTCCTCTCCTCTCTCCTCCTGGGTGTTGTTGCTGCCAGCATGCGTCTGGGGATCGCCTCGTTCATCTCGGACCTCCTCAGCACCTCCAGCAACATCTGCTTCTGCTGGACCGAGGGCAAGGTAGAGCTCAGAGGAGACCTCTCACTGCTGCTGCTCTTCACCTCACCTGGGGACCGGGGCTGTGTGTGTGTGTGTGAGTGAGTGTGTTGCTCCAGGTGCTGGGTGAGGTGTGTGTGTGGAGAGGGAGTTGATGATAGTAGACTTACAGCAGTACTTCTGTACATGAGTGTGTTTGTGTGCGTTGCCAAGGTTGTGGTGGTAGTGGGGTCTCTGGGTTATGTAAGGGTTCAGGGTTGAAATGTGTGTGTAAGGTTTGGTTCTATTTTCACACAGGACGGATAGTGTGTGTGTGTTTGCGTGTGAGCAGCTAAAGGTGTCACTCTGTTTGTATCACAAAGAGATGAAGGGATGGCTGTACTGATATTGACAGCCCTCCAGGGATGTGTGTGTGTGCGTGCGGGTGAGAGGCAAAAGCAAGAAAGAGAAGGAGAGGGAAGAAAGGGAGAGAGAGAGAGAGAGAGAGAGGGCACTGGAGTCCTGTGTGTGGTGAGGCCTGTGTGTGGTGAGGTGTGTGGTGAGGTGTGTGGTGAGGTGTGTGGTGAGGTGTGTGGTGAGGTGTGTGGTGAGGGTGTGTGGTGAGGTGTGTGGTGAGGTGTGTGGTGAGGGTGTGTGGTGAGGTGTGTGGTAGAGGTGTGTGGTGAGGTGTGTGGTGAGGTGTGTGGTGAGGTGTGTGGTAGAGGTGTGTGGTGAGGTGTGTGGTGAGGTGTGTGGTGAGGTGTGTTGAGGTGTGTGGTGAGGTGTGTGGTGAGTGGTGAGGGTGTGTGGTGAGTGTGTGGTAGAGGTGTGTGGTGAGGTGTGTGGTGAGGTGTGTGGTGAGGTGTGTGGTGAGGTGTGTGGTAGAGGTGTGTGGTGAGGTGTGTGGTGAGGTGTGTGGTGAGGTGTGTGGTGAGGGTGTGTGGTGAGGTGTGTGGTAGAGGTGTGTGGTGAGGTGTGTGGTGAGGTGTGTGGTGAGGTGTGTTGGTAGAGGTGTGTGGTGAGGTGTGTGGTGAGGTGTGTGGTAGAGGTGTGTGGTGAGGTGTGTGGTGAGGTGTGTGGTGAGGTGTGTGGTGAGGGTGTGTGGTAGAGGTGTGTGGTAGAGGTGTGTGGTAGAGGTGTGTGGTGAGGTGTGTGGTAGAGGTGTGTGGTGAGGTGTGTGGTAGAGGTGTGTGGTGAGGTGTGTGGTGAGGTGTGTGGTGAGGTGTGTGGTGAGGGTGTGTGGTAGAGGTGTGTGGTAGAGGTGTGTGGTGAGGTGTGTGGTAGAGGTGTGTGGTGAGGTGTGTGGTAGAGGTGTGTGGTGAGGTGTGTGGTAGAGGTGTGTGGTAGAGGTGTGTGGTGAGGTGTGTGGTGAGGTGTGTGGTAGAGGTGTGTGGTGAGGTGTGTGGTGAGGTGTGTGGTAGAGGTGTGTGGTAGAGGTGTGTGGTGAGGTGTGTGGTGAGGGTGTGTGGTGAGGGTGTGTGGTGAGGTGTGTGGTGAGGTGTGTGGTGAGGGTGTGTGGTGAGGTGTGTGGTGAGGTGTGTGGTGAGATGTGTGGTGAGGTGTGTGGTGAGGGTGTGTAGGTTGTAGAGGTGCAGCCAGCAGGGGGAGAGCTGGCCTGTAGACAAACAGGAGCCATCCTCCATGACACCATGCTCTTTCAGACTGTGCTCAGCGACAACTTGAGTGTGTGTGTGTGTCAGCCACACTCAGGTATGTACGTATGCCTGCATGCCTTCCTTAGGTACTGTGTGTGTGTGTGTGTGATGGATGGATATGTCCGGGGAGTGGAGCAGTATTAGATTCACTGTTGGGCGTCGGCAGAGGAGTGCAGAGCTGCCAGTGATTTGTTTTGTAGCTTTGCCGTCTTTCCTCTTCCCCCTCCCTCCCTCTCTCTCCCCCTCCCCCCCTCCCTCTCTCTCCCCCTCCCCCCCTCCCCCTCCCTCCCTCTCTCTCCCCCTCCCCCCCTCCCTCTCTCTCCCCCTCCCCCCCTCCCCCTCCCTCCCTCTCTCTCCCCCCTCCCCCCTCCCTCTCTCTCTCCCCCCCCCCCCCTCCCTCCCTCCCTCTCTCTCCCCCTCCCCCCTCCCCCTCTCCCTCCCTCCCTCTCTATCCCCCTCCCCCCCCTCCCCCTCCCCTCTGACCTCACCTGAGTGCAGCCTGCTTCTCTGACCTCACCTGAGTGCAGCCTGCTTCTCTGACCTCACCTGAGTGCAGCCTGCTTCTCTGACCTCACCAACTCTTCCTCTGCTGTAATGATGTTAACAGACTGAAGGGCTGGCCTATAGCAGGGTGTTGTGGAGGTGGTCTGGCCTGTAGCAGGGCGTTGTGGAGGTGGTCTGGCCTGTAGCAGGCCGTTGTGGAGGTGGTCTGGCCTGTAGCAGGCCGTTGTGGAGGTGGTCTGGCCTGTAGCAGGGTGTTGTGGAGGTGGTCTGGCCTGTAGTAGGGTGTTGTGGATGGGGTCTGGCCTGTAGCAGGGTGTTGTGGATGGGGTCTGGCCTGTAGCAGGGTGTTGTGGATGGGGTCTGGCCTGTAGCAGGGTGTTGTGGATGGGGTCTGGCCTGTAGCAGGGTGTTGTGGATGGGGTCTGGCCTGTAGCAGGGTGTTGTGGATGGGGTCTGGCCTGTAGCAGGGTGTTGTGGATGGGGTCTGGCCTGTAGCAGGGTGTTGTGGATGGGGTCTGGCCTGTAGCAGGGTGTTGTGGATGGGGTCTGGCCTGTAGCAGGGTGTTGTGGATGGGGTCTGGCCTGTAGCAGGGTGTTGTGGATGGGGTCTGGCCTGTAGCAGGGTGTTGTGGATGGGGTCTGGCCTGTAGCAGGGTGTTGTGGATGGGGTCTGGCCTGTAGCTGCAGCCCTGGACAGCCTGGGGCAGGGGGGCTGAGCTGCCCCTGGTTTGGTCCCTGGAGTGTCAAAGCTCCACCTCAGTCAGGCTGCATCACACGGCTCTAACCGACTGGGCTGCTGTCAAGAGGGGCGGGTGTTCCTGTCAGGGGGGGCAGGGGGCTGGGGGTCAGGGGGGGCAGGGGGCTGGGGGTCAGGGGGGGCAGGGGGCTGGGGGTCAGGGCAGCGGAGGCTTTAGAGAACATGTTCTGAATGGAGAGAAGCTGGCTGGACGAGGGTGTGTGTGTGTGCATGTGTGTGTTTGTGTGTGTGTGGGGGTTATGAGAGCACTCTTGCCAGATGAATGTCCCAGTATTGATCAGACTGGACGTGTGGATGAACGACCCCCAGAGATACCACACTCTCTCTCTTTTTACCCACTTCCTGCCCTGCACACGCACACACCCCTGGGGAAACACACACGCACACACTCAATTCACACACATGCGTACACACATACACAAACTTGTAAACATTCTATACACATACACACATCCCATACACACACATTGTGAGTATCATTCAGCCACAATTTAAGACATTGATTACATCTGACAGCTGAGATGCAACTCTGAATAATGAGGCGTAATCAAAATCTTTGCGAAAGATCATTTAAATATTCATCATGAATATACGCCTGAACAAGACAGTGTTAGTGCTGCATTATTGTCGATGTGAGGAGCTGGTCTGCAGGGAACCCAGGACTATTTTAAGAGACTGTCTGACTTGCCCAGCAGGCATGTCCAAGTGTCAGATGGGATCCAGGCAGAGTGATCCTAACTCAGAGGACTATTAGGGGCGCTACCTGCTAAGCTACCTTTATGCTAACGCTAGGCTAGGGGCGCTACCTGCTAAGCTACCTTTATGCTAACGCTAGGCTAGGCTAATAGTCAGACAATCTTATTTGCATGGCTGGATGTTTGATGAGAGCTTGAATAATGGATGTTCTCTGTAGCGAGACTCTGGTTCTGTTGTGTTGTTGAGGGAGGGGCACCAGGGAGGTGTGTTAGAAGGGAGGGGCACCAGGGAGGGGCACCAGGGAGGTGTGTTATAAGGGAGGGGCACCAGGGAGGGGCACCAGGGAGGGGCACCAGGGAGGGGCACCAGGGAGGGGCACCAGGCAGGTGTGTTAGAAGCACATCACTATGCCACACCAGTCTGCACTTTGTCACTCTATGTCACTCCAGCTCTATCACATGATGCTATGTTACTGCAGCTCTATGTTACTGCAGCTCTATGTCACTGCAGCTCTATGTTACTGATCACATGAACCCAGAGGTTGTGGTGTGTGTGTTGTGTGTGTGGGGTGTGCATGGTGTGTGTGTGTGTGGGGTGTGCATGGTGTGTGTGTGTGTGTGTGGTGTGCATGGTGTGTGTCTGACCTTGCTTTGGATGTGGTCGTGTGACCTTCTCACCTGCCCTACCCCCCCCCCCCCCACACACACACATGCTGACACACACAGACACATTTTCTGCTTTCTGTCACTTTTTCAAAACCTGTGGTGTGAGAACACCACAGAACACACATACACAGAGCAAGGTGAACATGCTCTTCAGGAGAGGAGAGGGTCACCTTGTTTCTCTCTTCACTCTTCTCTCCCTTCATCATTTCTGCCCTTTAATCTCACCATACATCTTCCTGTCTTCTGTCTTGTCCTCCTTCTCCTTCTCCTCCTTCTCCTCCCTCCCTCCCTCCCCCTCTCTCTCTCTCTCTCTCTCTCTCTCTCTCTCTCTCTCTCTCTCTCTCTCTCTCTCTCTCTCTCTCTCTCCCCTCCTCTCTCCCTTGTCATTAGCAGCGTTCTTAATGAAGGAGTAGATGAGTGAGGCAGCATGTGGGCTCCACCCAGGCAGAGTTACTGACGTGGGCGTGACTCTAACAGGCAGAGTTACTGCCTGTTAGAGTCACGCCCACGTCAGCTGACGATCCAACACTGACATCAGTGTTGTGAGAGAGTGTGTGTGTGTGTGTGTGAGGCACATGCAGTCGTGTTAATTAACGGGGGCCAGATGGAAGAGGTGTCACAGCACCCACAGCTACACCATAATTACACACACACACACACACACACTCCCAGAAACACACACACACTCCCAGAAACACACACACACTCCCAGAATTGGCGTGTCTGCAGAACACGCACAACACATGCTTACATAACAAAAGCCTTGTTATTTACAGTACAAATGTGACTGTAATAGTGGAAAATACAGTTCAGTTTCTCCAATGCAAATGTTAAGAGTGTGAACTTTCTGATTTCTGAAGTGTGTATTAGATATGCTGTGGTACTTTAAACATGTTAAAGTCCAATCTGGAGATAACCGTGGAGCGATAGATAAATACCCTTCTCATGTCTTTTACCTCCAGAACCCTCCAAATATAGTGGACCACAGCCAAGAGAGAGAGAGAGAGAGAGATGTTGAGGAAGGGAGAGAGAGAAAGCAGGGTTGGGACAGGGAGACAGAGAGGTGAGGTCCATGAGATTGGGCCAGGAATTAATATTCATGATACCGCTCTCATCTCTCTTTCTCTCTCTCCCTCATCTCTCTCTCCCTCTGTATCTCATCTCTCCCTCCCTCATCTCTCCCTCTCTCATCTCTCTCTCCTCTCTTCCTCTCTCTGCCAGGCGCAGTGCAGTGGTCGGGTATCTATTTGGCTTCCTCAGCATGTTGCCTCTCCCTCCACCCATAATCATACGCGCGCACACACACACACACACACACACACACACCTGTTTGACCTTGACTGGTGGGGTTCCCATACTGAAGCACCAGTTCAGACAACCTGGCCTCAGTGGAACTATTAATAACACAGGAAGTCCTTATTAATAACACAGGAAGTCCTTAAGTGTACTGGGAAATCCAGCAGCTAAATGCCACAGGCCTGGTTAAAGGGTGTGAAGTGAGTGCTGCAGTGAGAGGAGGGGCTGGAGGCCAGCTGGGGGAAGAGGCGTGGCCAGCTGGGGGAAGGGGCGTGGCCAGCTGGGGGAAGGGGCGTGGCCACTGCAGACACACACATGGATTACATACTGGTTATCTGTAGTATCTGTGGAGGGACAGTGATGTGTAAGGGTTAGTCTCTGTGTGTCTGTGTGTGTGTGTGTGTCTCTGTGTGTGTGTGTGTGTGTGTCTGTGTGTGTGTGTGTGTGTGTGTGTGTGTGTGCGTGTGTGTGTGTGTGTGTGAGAGTGTGCATGTGTGCATGGTGTTTAGTGTTTTTAGCAGTAAACTCTGGCACTGTAGTCTGGACAACTTCCTGTTGTATAATGTACAGTAGAAGCCAAATTCCTGTTGTATAATGTACAGTATAAGCTGTGTGAGTGTGTATATGTGTGAGTGTGTATAAGTGTTTTAGTGTTAGTGTGTGTGTGAGTGTGTATAAGTGTTTTAGTGTTAGTGTGTGTGTGAGTGTGTATAAGTGTTTTAGTGTTAGTGTGTGTGTGAGTGTGTATAAGTGTTTTAGTGTTAGTGTGTGTGTGTGTATAAGTGTTTTAGTGTGTGTGTGAGCGTGTATAAGTGTTTTAGTGTTAGTGTGTGTGTGAGTTTGTACCTTAGTGTGTAGCTGAATGACAGGGCAGCTCTGTCCTCTGTGGTCCCAGCTCTTACGCAACTTCACACGCAAACACTCACACACACACACACACACACACACACACTCACACAAACACACACTCACACACCCTCACACACACGGTTGACAGGGACCGTGAATGAAGACTCTGTGATGAGATTTAGATTTACGCTGATGTTGGTGTGTATTGATCTGGTGCTGGGATGAGGCGCTTTGTGTGAGTGAGAGTTTGAGAGAGTGTGTGTGTTAGTGTGAGAGTGAGTGTGAGAGTATGAGAGTGTGTGAGTGAGAGTGTGTGTGTGTGATGAAGGCTAACATGGCTGTTCCGTCGCAGGGAGCAGTACCAGTCAGACGTGTCACTGGCCGACCTCAGACCTTCAGACGCTTCTTACAGGATACAGAACACACCCTGCCTCAGCCAGGTACACACACCCTGCCTCACCCAGGTACACACACCCTGCCTCAGCCAGGTACACACACCCTGCCTCACCCAGGTACACACACCCTGCCTCACCCAGGTACACACACCCTGCCTCACCCAGGTACACACACCCTGCCTCAGCCAGGTACACACACCCTGCCTCACCCAGGTACACACACCCTGCCTCAGCCAGGTACACACACCCTGCCTCAGCCAGGTACACACACCCTGCCTCAGCCAGGTACACACACCCTGCCTCACCCAGGTACACACACCCTGCCTCACCCAGGTACACACACCCTGCCTCAGCCAGGTACACATTCACCCGGAGTACTGATATTTAGCCACACACACGCACACACACACTCACGCACACTCACACACACAGACGCACGCACACACACACCACCACCATCATGTCATGTCTCAGTGCCTGACTCTCAGGAGTGTTCAGACGTGTTTAACAGTAGAGTGGACGTCTCTGCACAGTGACCAGCCAGCCTGGACGCCCTCCTCCCCCTCCTCCTCCCCCTCCTCCCCCCTCCTGCCTCCTCCTCCCCCCCCCTCCCCCCCCTCCTCCCCCTCTCCCGCCTCCTCCCCCTCCTCCTCCTCCTGCCTCCTCCCCCCCCTCCTCCTCCCCCTCCTCCTGCCTCCTCCTCCTCCCCCTCCTCCTCCCCCTCCTCCTCCTCCCCCTCCTGCCTCCTCCTCCTAACCCACATTTTTACCCCTCCCTCTCCGTGTCAACTTGATTCATACCGTTAATAAATGCTCAATGAGTTGGATGTTGAAGTTGAAACATTTGTTTACGAGAGGTATTGGACACTTTTTAATCAGAGACATTGCAGTCTAACCCTAACCCATTGCAGTCATATATTCTACAGAAATAAAAAACTTGGCAGGCCTTTAAAGAACCTGCAATGAAAAGTTGCAGCGTAAAAGAGTTGCATAAAACAATTTAAGAATGAAAACCAGCCCAGCCCACATTCTCCTTTAACTCCACACACACACACATTCTCCTTTAACTCCACATACACACACACACACATTCTCCTTTAACCCCCCCCCCACACACACACACACACATTCTCCTTTAACCCCCCCCCCCACACACACACACACACACACACACATTCTTCTATAACTCATATATCCTGGGTAGCCTGCTGTGTCCTCAACCTCCTCATTTCACGTGTTTGTGAACAGAACAGCTCATCTCTACCAGAGCTGCAGAACCTGTGACCGTACTGGATGTTTGAGAGCCCTCTAGTGGCTGGCCAGAGTACTGCACCCGCCCCACCCCAGTCCTACAAGTCAGTTCAGCACAGTTAGAAGGTAAATTAAACTTAAAGCTGTAAATCAATAATATTATTATACATATACAAACACTCAGTTTGACAGTTAGTTTGTTAAATATTTTTTTAATATAACTGTCAGTCCAGCTGGACTGTTGTAGAGACCGGACTCCCCCCTCCCCCCCAGTGAGATGAAGGACATAGTCTCCTCCCCCTGGGGATCGCTCTGACATCTATTTATCCTCCTTAATGAGCTTGTCCCAGAAACCCCAGCTCAGGGCTCAGCAGAGCAAAGTGTCCAGGTCTCATTTACATGGGCTCATCAATGAGGCTTTACAGTGCATTAGCATTAGCATTTAGCATTGCTGGCGTGGTTGTTTACACTTCTAAACGCCTGACAGGGCAGAGCCGCGGCCTGAGACAGGCATCAGGGAGTAATGTCCTCTTGAGTCTGTCCTATGTTTGTCTCTGTCTCTCCTGTCGAACACAAGCGTGTTTAACCACCATGACTCCTGGTCAGGGTCAGGGTCAGTAGAGTTAGGGTTACTAACTCCTGTGTCACCTGGCAACTCTTCTGTAATCAACTTCCTGCTTGTGGTAATTTAGAGCTTGTGATTAGATCTCCACACCGTAGATCACCTGGAGACACCCCTTCCTCTCCCTCTCCCTCCCCCCATTCCTCACCCGCCCTCCCTCCCCCTCCCTCCCTCTCTGATGCTGCGGTGTTGAGATGTTTAATTTCATTAAGGTGTAAATGAGGTGCTGATGCACAGTCAGCTCCGTTATAGAAGGCTAACAGGTGTGAGAGAAAGAGAACAGTGAATATGAAATGAAATTCAAAATATTAAATATTGCTTGACTATTCAAAACATGCTATCTTTATCTTCATTCCTTTTCATAGAGAATGAGAGTGTGTGAGGTGTGTGGGAGGTGCGTGGGAGGTGTGTGAGCTGGGGAGAGTGTGTGGGAGAGTGTGTGAGGTGTGTGAGGTGTGTGTGAGGTGTGTGAGGTGTGGGAGAGTGTGTGTGAGAGTGTGTGAGGTGTGTGAGAGAGTGTGTGAGGTGTGTGAGCTGGGGAGAGTGTGTGTGAGAGTGTGTGAGGTGTGTGAGCTGGGGAGAGTGTGTGTGAGAGTGTGTGAGGTGTGGGACACAGCTTCCTGGGCTCCCCTCCCCCCCTCCCCTCCCCTAACCCTCAGCTGCTTCAATGAGGGAGGAGACAGCCACATCACGCATGGCTGCTGTTAGTGTCCCTGACATTAAATCATTTAGATGTTCTGCTGTCACGCTTATCTAGGACACTGGTGTTGGTGGTGTTTTCACCACTCATCATCTGAAGCAGAGATGGATATGAGAGCTATTTAGGTGTTGATTCTTTCTGGGACAGGAACCAGATGAGCCTGGGTGCTTTCAGTCCTCCAGGCAGCTTCAAGTTTGAGATGTTTTGAAACCAAATAGATGGGAGCATATTACACAGTATAGCTGTAGAAAGTTATATCTAATATAATACTCCTCGCAGTGTATCCTGTGAGAATAGACTGTGCAAAGATACGCTTCCTGTTCCTCTGGTCCAGAGGACGGCAGACATTTATTTAAATATTAAGAGCCCTCAATAAGTTCCTCTGTCAGAGTTATGTATGTTTTAGTATGGTCAGAATACAATAGCATGAAATAATTATGTTACTTTCTGGGACAGAGGACAATGTACCAACAGTTCACAAACACACCCTTTTCTATTAATAGAAACGGTTGTGTTTCTCCTGCCCAGAGTTCCCAGTGAATAGATAGTTTCTGTGAGGAGAAAAATGCGTGTTTGTTTACTGAAGAACTTTCAGAGAACAGTAAATCAATGTTCCCAATCCGGATCAGTCCATTCCAGCAGAGGGGGGCGAGAAAAACATGAAAAGTGCAAATTTGTTGAAAAATGTTATTGTATTAGAAAATGCTGACGTATTAGTGAAATAATTCACTTTTCAGTAATACGATATGTTCGCTAACGCCCAGCAACATGTATGTGCAAATAAGCCCCGCCACAGCCTCCCCCGGGTTTAGACGGTAGGCTCGCGCGCTCACAGTGGCTCTGAGGGGAAGAATGTTTCGGCTCTCCACGTATCACAGCTAGCATTTTTAAAGGAACTCGAACGTAGTGGGAACTGCCGCCGCCTTCGAGGAAGTATTTTAGCGCCGATGTAAAAAGACATGTTTCATTCCATAAACTAAGGCACCTCAGGAAGACCAGGGAGGTTCAACGCGCTAGAAGACACTTGTTTTTACTGCAAACGATAAAGCGACTGTTGAACAACTTCAGACCAGCAGGATGCCCGTGAAGGGAGGACGAATTGGGGTTTATCCAAGCAAGAACGAACAAGTAGGAGTAAGTAAAAGTTTTAATATTGTAGTCTTGTCTTACTACTGCCCTTTGGCAGCCTAGTTTTCTTTATGGTAGCCTACCGGTCAACTCGTACTGTTTATGTCCGAGTATGTCGCCTCTGGGACTGTTTACTGTCCAGCTGTAAGAGCGCGGCCGTCAGGTGTGACGGACCTACCGAGGGAACCAATCAGCTTCCAGCTGCGTCAACACACCTGCTGATACACCTGTTGAGTTCCGTTCTCTACGCCAATAGGAACGCTCCCCAGTGAGCACATACTTGGAATATATAACATTCTCTTTGTCTTACTGCCTCAAATTACATCAGTAAGGAATTTGAACACGTAATAATTGTACTTTGTACATGTTTTATATAAATAATGTTTACATAACCTTAAAGCAAGCTTTCTAAAAGAGCAAAAAAGAAAACTATTATTTTAGTGTCTTATGTTTATGAAGTAATGAGACAGAGATGTGAGTTGATCTTCAGTGTGAGCAGACAAGATCAGGGTGTGGCCTTGACCTGTTTAAAATACACCCACATGTCACCTAATATTTACAGGAGACTAGAAAGACCTGTAACAATCTGCATAAGTGTAGTATTCAGTTTGTATCCTAAGAAGCCAATAGCAGTGGTGTTATGATGAGCTTGTGGGGTTGATTGTTACCGTGTACAGGCTACTAACGGCTGTGGCACCGTACAGCTCTGTATGAGCTTACTAGACCCCAGATGTCCAAACAATGTCTTCCCTCTGCGGTCACGACAGGTCAAGGCTGACCATCTCGTGTGTGTGTGTCTGTGTGTGAGAGTGTGTGTGTGAGAGTGTGAGTGTGTGTGTGTGTGTGTGTGTCTACCCCACAGTATTGTCTGTCTGGCCAGGCCCAGCAGGGAAACTAGGGTAGGGGGTGGGGGGGTACTGGTTAGTGTTTGTGTGTGTGTGTGCGGGCATGTATGTGTAATACATACACATGTGTGTATGGAACTAGGGATGATCACTTTGCTGACCTTAATGACCTCCAGCAGCTTCCAGTCAATCCTCTCAACACTGCATCCAATCACAGCCCTCCCAGCTCACGCTGCATCCAATCACAGCCCTCCCAGCTCACGCTGCATCCAATCACAGCCCTCCCAGCCAAGCCTGCTGCTGATCACACGTCTTCCTGAATCCTATCTTTTAGTTGAGCTTAGCCTCAAACACACACACACTTACCCCCACAGACACTTCTAAACATACAGACACACACTTACACACACACACACTTCTAGGCACCCCCCCCCCATACAGGCTGTGTCCAGAGAGAGAGAGAGAGAGAGAGAGAGAGAGAGAGAGAAAGAGAGAGAAAGAGAGAGAGAGACGGACAGACAGACAGATGTCCAGTCCCAGGGCTGAGAGCAGATGATTGTTTGACCGTAACTGAACTCTGCATGCGGTCAGTGACCTCCCTGTTCTACTGGAGCAGCTGTGTACATGACCGGACTAGTGTGTGATGATGGAGGAGGTAGTGTGAGGAGTGTACAAGTGTGTGACGATGGAGGAGGTAGTGTGAGGAGTGTACTAGTGTGTGATGATGAAGGAGGTAGTGTGAGGAGTGTACTAGTGTGTGATGATGGAGGAGGTAGTGTGAGGAGTGTACAAGTGTGTGACGATGGAGGAGGTAGTGTGAGGAGTGTACTAGTGTGTGATGATGGAGGAGGTAGTGTGAGGAGTGTACTAGTGTGTGATGATGGAGGAGGTAGTGTGAGGAGTGTACAAGTGTGTGACGATGGAGGAGGTAGTGTGAGGAGTGTACTAGTGTGTGATGATGGAGGAGGTAGTGTGAGGAGTGTACTAGTGTGTGATGATGGAGGAGGTAGTGTGAGGAGTGTACAAGTGTGTGACGATGGAGGAGGTAGTGTGAGGAGTGTACTAGTGTGTGATGATGGAGGAGGTAGTGTGAGGAGTGTACAAGTGTGTGACGATGGAGGAGGTAGTGTGAGGAGTGTACTAGTGTGTGATGATGGAGGAGGTAGTGTGAGGAGTGTACTAGTGTGTGATTATGGAGGAGGTAGTGTGAGGAGTGTACAAGTGTGTGACGATGGAGGAGGTAGTGTGAGGAGTGTACTAGTGTGTGATGATGGAGGAGGTAGTGTGAGGAGTGTACAAGTGTGTGACGATGGAGGAGGTAGTGTGAGGAGTGTACAAGTGTGTGACGATGGAGGAGGTAGTGTGAGGAGTGTACTAGTGTGTGATGATGGAGGAGGTAGTGTGAGGAGTGTACAAGTGTGTGACGATGGAGGAGGTTGTGTGACGATGGAGGAGGTAGTGTGAGGAGTGTACTAGTGTGTGATGATGGAGGAGGTAATGTGAATGGAAAGGAATGAGGCGGGGCTAGTGAATCATGTTTGGTAGCAGCATGTTTCAGGGTGAGAGGAGTGTGTCAGCGAGCTGATACTGTGACGGGGTGTTTGTGATGATGATGATATATATTAATACCTTGCCTCACCAGGTTTTTAAGTGCAAGTGTGAAAAGCTTCCGTAAGATGTGATCTTTTGTATATCATTTATTATATGAACACATACACAGAACATGTGTGTATCTATGTGTGTGCCTCCCCCAGTGTTGTGGTGTAGCAGGTGGTCTGGGCAGTAATCCTCCGCCCCCCAGACGACCTGACGATAGCATGGTGTGACACCCTAATCTCCACTGGGGAGTTTGGCTTCACCCCCCCCTCTCCACCCCCCCTCTCTACCCCACCTCTCCACCCCACCTCTCCACCCCCCCTCTCCACCCCCCCTCTCCACCCCCCCTCTCTACCCCCCCTCTCTACCCCCCCTCTCCACCCCCCCTCTCCACCCCACCTCTCCACCCCCCCTCTCCACCCCACCTCTCCACCCCCCCTCTCTACCCCACCTCTCTACCCCCCCTCTCCACCCCCCCTCTCCACCCCCCCTCTCCACCCCACCTCTCCACCCCACCTCTCCACCCCACCTCTCCACCCCCCCTCTCCACCCCCCCTCTCTACCCCCCCTCTCCACCCCACCTCTCCACCCCCCCTCTCCACCCCCCCTCTCTACCCCCCCTCTCCACCCCCCCTCTCCACCCCCCTCTGGAGGAGCGGCAGACACTCAGCCTAGCAGAGCGACACTGTAGCTGCTGTTGCTGTAACACAACACACACCAGCCGTGATCAGCTCAGTCATTCTGACTCCCCTCCAACACACACCCTTCATCCTACCCCTTTCCTCCTCCCCTCTCCTCCCCTCCTCCTATCGACACTCTTGTGACCTAGAGCACTTCTCTTATCTGGATAGAGGTTTCAGTGGTGAGTAGCCAGTTCTGAAGAGCTTGTTTACTGGTAGGTTCTGCTGACTTGGCCTGGGATCAGGGGTGCGGTGTAGAAACTCCAGCCCTCAGGGAATATAGTTTATATCCCATCTTATAGGGCTTTCTGATCTCTGATTGGATCCTTTGAGACTGAGTTTTGTTTGGATAAAACGTGTCCCAAATGAGACATCTGTCATGCTCTTCCCATCACTGGTGACCTGGTCACTATGACACACACACTCTCTGTCTCTCTCACACACACACATACACACACTCTCACACACACCTCTCCCCCTGTGCCCCCTCACCCTCATGCCATGGCAGACAGCTCTTTGTACATTCCTCTCAGAAGATTAGTTTACGTGTTACACTGCACACACACAGACCACTTCCCCTGTCCTGCATTCCTCTCGAGACCTCAGTGCTTCTCTCCCCCTCCCTCTCCCTCTTTCCCCCTCTCCCCTCCCCCCCTCCCTCTCCTTCTCTCTCCCCCTCCAACTCTCTATAACCTGTATACTAGAGATGTCAGAGTTCTAGAATCCAGACACTCTCCCTTTCCTCTGTGCGTGAGCTGGAGTGACTTCCAGTGAACAGTTCGACCTTGGCTCTGGAGGAAGTCCCGCCCCTAACCAAAGGCCGTGTTATTTTGGGACTGACCCCCAGCTGTGACCCCCCCCCTCGCTCCTCTCCTCATGTCATTTGTTTTCCCCAGACCTCAGTAGTAGGGCGCACAGGGATTACACTAGCACCAGCCCTTCTGTTCTGAGAGAGAGGAGAGGAGGAGGAGAGAGGTACAAGAGGAGAGAGGAGGAGGAAGAGAGGTACATAAGGAGAGGGATATGAGGAGAGAGGAGGAGGAGAGGAATATGAGGAGAGAGGAGGAGGAGAGGAATATGAGGAGAGAGGAGGAGGAGAGGAGAGAGGAGGAGGAGAGGAATATGAGGAGAGAAGAGGAGGAGAGGAATATGAGGAGAGAGGAGGAGGAGAGGAGAAGAGAGGAGGAGAGGTACATGAGTAGAGAGATATGAGGAGAGAAGAGGAGGAGAGGAGGAGGAGAGAGGAGGAGGAGAGAGGAGGAGGAGAGGTACATGAGGAGAGGGATATGAGGAGAGAGGAGGAGAGGTACATGAGGAGAGGGATATGAGGAGAGAGGAGGAGAGGAGAGGAAGAGAGGAGGAGGAGAGGTACATGAGGAGAGGGATATGAGGGGAGAGGAGGAGGAGGAGGAGGAGGAGGAGGAGGAGGAGGAGGACAGGTACATGAGGAGAGGGATATGAGGAGAGAGGAGGAGGAGAGGAATATGAGGAGAGGAGGAGAGGAGGAGGAGGAGGAGGAGGAGGAGGAGGAGGAGAGAGGAGGAGGACAGGTACATGAGGAGAGGGATATGAGGAGAGAGGAGGAGGAGAGGAATATGAGGAGAGGAGGAGGAGGAGGAGGGGGGGTACAGAGAAGTGTCCACCCCAGACAGACATGCTTCCTTGCTTCCTCTTGGTGATTGACTAACGTTGGCAACTGTCAACATTAGTCTTATGCTGTAGTTGTTTTGTTTTGATTGGACCATGTCGCCTGTGTTCCTGTTCCAGGAAAAAACACCTAAACTGTTTCCTGTTGTAGAAGGCATCACCAGACTGTTCTGGACTGCTTCCTGTTCATCACCAGACTCCTCCTCTTCCCCTCACACTGAGACAATCTGCTGCTACATCTTCATCTGTGTTCTGTGTAAACATTGGTTCAGTCAAAGCCAATGCCTGGAGGGAAACACTCAGAGGAAGCACGCAGCTGCTAGACTTCACAGTGCTGTGTGTGTGTGTGATCCCTACACAGCGCTGTGTGTGTGTGATCCCTACACAGCGCTGTGTGTGTGTTCCCTACACAGTGCTGTGTGTGTGTGTGTTCCCTACACAGTGCTGTGTGTGTGTGTTCCCTACACAGTGCTGTGTGTGTGTTCCCTACACAGTTCTGTGTGTGTGTGTTCCCTACACAGTGCTGTGTGTGTTCCCTACACAGTGCTGTGTGTGTGTTCCCTACACAGTGCTGTGTGTGTGTGTTCCCTACACGGTGCTGTGTGTGTGTTCCCTACATAGTGCTGTGTGTGTGTGTTCCCTACACGGTGCTGTGTGTGTGTTCCCTACACAGTGCTGTGTGTGTGTTCCCTACACAGCGCTGTGTGTGTGTGTTCCCTACACAGTGCTGTGTGTGTGTTTCCTACACAGCTCAACATCTCCACACTGTTTCCCTGTGTGAACATGACTAATAAGATGTTCCTTATCTAAGGAATGGGGCAGGAAGACGGGCTGTTCACAGAGCACTTCCTGTTTACAGTGCACATCCTCCATACAGTGCCTTCGCTGGTCTCATCCCCCTCCCCCCGGGTAGCTAGACCCAGCCTTGTTGGACTGGGTGAGATAAGGGTGTTGGACGCCAGGAGAGAGAGAAGGAAGAGGTACGTGTGTGTATGAGTGTGAGCGCTGGCCTGGCACTCGTTAACTGAGTGTAATTATTTAGCAATAACAGGAAGCCTTCAGTTACAAGCAGGAACAGGAATGTGTGTGTGTGTGGTTGGGGGGACCATACCCAGCCACACACACTGAAACCTCCTTCCCTGGATGAGGGCCTGAGTGGATGAGCTGTTCAGTGACTACGACAGCCTCAGTGGTCCACACAGGGATGTGTTGACGTTGTGTTGCTGGTGGCCCTTCCTACTCTGGGCAGAACAATAGAGCAGAGCTGATGGACTGATAGGAGGGAGATGGGGGAGGGCAAGCTAGAAAAGAGGGAGGGTGTGCGGGTCAGAGGATGGGAGAGGCCAGGCAGCAGGATGAGGAGAGAAATGGAGGAGAGATGGTTAGATAGGGAGTGATATACCGGGCTGTGTTTGAAGCTGACAGTGATCAAAGACACACACACACACAGCCAGAGTGTGTGTGATCTTCTTGGGGAGAGGAGGTATAAATAGAGGGTCCATCTATCATGAGAGGCTCCAGCAACACTACACATCACCTCTTCAGTACAGCTCTTTATGGTTCTAGAGTTGTAGCCACTTGATCATTCTATCAAGACACCTCCTTTCAGCACTAAATCAACAACGAGTGTAAAACAATACTTTAATTCGAGGACACTTAACAGTAAGTTTTAAGGTAATCTCTTGTGTATACTGTTAACAATGACATGACAACAATAGCTTTACATTCAATTCACCATGCAATCACCTCCACGCTCTGAATAGTAAACGGGTCACATGGGTACAATAGGAATTCAGAACATGCGAATAGAATGAGTCAATAATGAGATATCATCACAATAGGGGACAAGTTGGAGAGAGAGAGATGGTGGAGGGGGGGGAGAGATGTTGGAGGGGAGAGAGAGATGGTGGAAGGGGGAGAGAGAGATGGTAGAGGGGGAGAGAGAGATGGTGGAGAGAGAGAGAGAGATGGTGGAGGGGGAGAGAGAGATGGTGGAGGGGGAGAGAGAGATGGTGGAGGGGGAGGGAGAGATGGTAGAGGGGGAGAGAGAGATGGTGGAGAGAGAGAGAGAGATGGTGGAGGGGGAGAGAGAGATGGTGGAGGGGGAGAGAGAGATGGTGGAGGGGGAGGGAGAGATGGTAGAGGGGGAGAGAGAGATGGTGGAGAGAGAGAGAGAGATGGTGGAGAGAGAGAGAGAGATGGTGGAGGGGGAGAGAGAGATGGTGGAGGGGGAGAGAGAGATGGTGGAGGGGGAGGGAGAGATGGTAGAGGGGGAGAGAGAGATGGACATGTGACCCTGGAGGAGTGTTTGACCCTGACTGAGCTGGTGCTGCAGTGTGAACCAGCCAATCAGACATTTCTCTGTGACCTGGCAGCTCCTCCTCCAGCTGGTCACCCTGACCCTACACCTAACCCTGCCAGCAGGTCACCCTGACCCTACACCTAACCCTGCCAGCAGGTCACCCTGACCCTACACCTAACCCTGCCAGCAGGTCACCCTGACCCTACACCTAACCCTGCCAGCAGGTCACCCTGACCCTACACCTAACCCTGCCAGCAGGTCACCCTGACCCTACACCTAACCCTGCCAGCAGGTCACCCTGACCCTACACCTAACCCTGCCAGCAGGTCACCCTGACCCTACACCTAACCCTGCCAGCAGGTCACCCTGACCCTACACCTAACCCTGCCAGCAGCTTTCTGGCCTTAAATGGTCAGTTTTTAACTCGGACACATTGAGTTTAAATTCTGTCCTTGAAATAGTAAAATATGGGTGTGTCCAATGAGGCCACATGTTGTATATTGTTTATATACTGTGTAGTGTTTGTGAATGTTACGATTATAGCGATGCACAAGCAAAGTTTATTCTGGTGCTCTACTCTGCGTTGTGCTGTGCTGTGAGGGAACAGTATCACCTTTCTGACAGGTCGAGACATCTCTCATCTCAGTGGTTGGTGGACGGGCAGAGAGAGATGTGATTGGCCAGCAGCAGTCAGCTGATGTGGTGTGGGCTGAGTGTCGTTTATTATCAGTATGCAAAGCATTGTGGGAAGTATGCAAAGCATTATGGGATAGACAGGTGTTCCTCTCCTGGTCCTCTCTGTTTGTTTTGGAACGCTGGCAGTCGAGAACCTGGAAGTGTAGCTGACGTATGTGTGCGTGTGCGTGTGTGCGTGCGTGCGTGCGTGCGTGTGCGTGTGTGAGGTCAGGATGACGCAATGCCCAAACTCAGACTGACGCAGATGTGTTTACCTGTAGAGTAAAAGCAGCGGCTGTGTGTGTGTGTGTGTGTGTGTGTGTGTGTGAGTGCGCGCAGGGTACACAAGGGAGGAAAGATGGCGGTGAGATTCCTAGACCAGGTAAGCCTAGGAATGTGGAGTGTTTGAGCAGTGGAGTGTGTAGCGTGTGTGTGTATATACCCTCCAGGTGTGTGTATAGTGTGTGTGTACCCTCCAGGTGTGTGTGTGTATAGTGTGTGTGTGCACAGTGTGTCAGCTCCTTGCTGTTTCACCGTGGCAACGCTCTACTAGAGGCTCCCCCATGTCCAGGAGCCGACCTGAGACACGGAACTCTAAACTAAAGTGAGCGCATACTTTATAACTTTATATGTACAGTAATTGAATGTACTTTGAATGTTCAGAGTGGGTGGTGTCTGTGTGTTTCTGAATGTTCAGAGTGGGTGGTGTCTGTGTGTTTCTGAATGTTCAGAGTGGGTGGTGTCTGTGTGTTTCTGAATGTTCAGAGTGGGTGGTGTCTGTGTGTTTCTGCTGCATGTTCGTCCTAGCAGGAGAGAGTTGTGGCTCGCTCTCTCTTCTGTGCAGACTGGAACGTAAACAATGCCTGCAGTGTGTGCGTGCGCAAGTGTGTGTAGAAGCATTTTGTGTTTGTGTGTGGCTATGCTGTACCAGCATTATTGGGACAGCGTTGTATTACATGGTTTCAGACTGCACAGAGAAGCAAGCTGTCACAACAGCAGTACTACCAGCGGACTGTGACAGAGATCCAGTCGTTAGTGAACAGACGTGCTTGTTGGTGTGTTGTGGAGGGCATTGTGTTGTCACTGAGTTGTCACAATGCCTGGGAGACAGAATGGAGACTGTTGTCTCTGTGATGTCACATAGCATTCTCTGATTCCACTCCTAACATTATGACATCACAGAGAGCATCAGTGTTAAAACACAGGCTGTTTGTCAGGGTGATGATGACCCAGGCTTGCTGTTAGCCTAGCAGGGCTGGGTTAGTCTGACTACAGCTAGCTACAGCTAGCCTAGCAGGGCTGGGTTAGTCTGACTACAGCTAGCTACAGCTAGCATAGCAGGGCTGGGTTAGTCTGACTACAGCTAGCTACAGCTAGCCTAGTAGGGCTGGGTTAGTCTGACTACAGCTAGCGTGGCTGGGTTAGTCTGACTACAGCTAGCCTAGCAGGGCTGGGTTAGTCTGACTATAGCTAGCTACAGCTAGCCTAGCAAGGCTGGGTTAGTCTGACTACAGCTAGCTACAGTTAGCCTAGCAGGGCTGGGTTAGTCTGACTACAGCTAGCTACAGCTAGCCTAGCAGGGCTGGGTTAGTCTGACTACAGCTAGCTACAGCTAGCATAGCAGGGCTGGGTTAGTCTGACTACAGCTAGCCTAGCGTGGCTGGGTTAGTCTGACTACAGCCAGCTACAGCTAGCCTAGCAGGGCTGGGTTAGTCTGACTACAGCTAGCCTAGCAGGGCTGGGTTAGTCTGATTACAGCTAGCCTAGCGTGGCTGGGTTAGTCTGACTACAGCTAGCTACAGCTAGCCTAGCAGGGCTGGGTTAGTCCCCCCCCAGGAAAAAACTAAGAAAAACAAGAGCTCCCTTTGTTGTGAATGTCTAAATTCTCCTTCTATTCTCCTCCCCTCTCTCAGCCCTCGCCGCTGTTAGGCATCTGACTGGGGCTTTGTTCATTGCTGTTGTTAAGAGAACGAGGGCTCGACCTATTTCTCAAGTGTGTGTGTGTGCGCGTGGGGGGCAGTCTTGACGCTGAACTAAAATGGCAGCCGGAACGACCATGGCTCTCTCCCATTCATGTTGTAAGCATGTGAACCCAAACACCAGGTCATGAGAATTATTGTTATTGTTTCCTACCTCTGTTTCCATTTCCTCTACCCCACACCTCTCCCCCACCCCTCTCCCCCACCCCTCTCCCCCACACCTCTCCCCCACACCTCTACCCCACACCTCTACCCCACACCTCTCCCCCACCCCTCTCCCCCACACCTCTCCCCCACCCCTCTCCCCCACACCTCTCCCCCACACCTCTCCCCCACACCTCTCCCCCACACCTATACCCCACACCTCTCCCCCACACCTCTCCCCCACCCCTCTACCCCACACCTCTCCCCCACACCTCTCCCCCACACCTCTACCCCACACCTCTCCCCCACACCTCTCCCCCACACCTCTCCCCCACACCTCTCCCCCACACCTCTACCCCACACCTCTACCCCACACCTCTACCCCACACCTTTCCCCACACCTCTACCCCACACCTCTCCCCCACACCTCTACCCCACACCTCTCCTCCACACCTCTACCCCACACCTCTACCCCACACCTCTCCCCCACACCTCTCCCCCACACCTCTACCCCACACACTTCTCCCCCACACCTCTACCCCACACCTCTACCCCACACCTCTCCCCCACACCTCTCCTCCACACCTCTACCCCACACCTCTCCCCCACACCTCTACCCCACACTTCTCCCCCACACCTCTACCCCACACCTCTCCCCCACACCTCTCCCCCACACATCCCCCACACCTCTACCCCACCCCTCTCCCCCACACCTCTCCCCCACACTTCTCCCCCACACCTCTCCCCCACACCTCTACCCCACACCTCTACCCCACACCTCTCCCCCACACCTCTCCTCCACACCTCTACCCCACACCTCTCCCCCACACCTCTACCCCACACTTCTCCCCCACACCTCTACCCCACACCTCTCCCCCACACATCTACCCCACCCCTCTCCCCCACACCTTTCCCCACACCTCTACCCCACACCTCTCCCCCACACCTCTACCCCACACCTCTCCCCCACACCTCTACCCCACACCTCCCCCACACCTCTACCCCACCCCTCTCCCCCACACCTCTCCCCCACACTTCTCCCCCACACCTCTCCCCCACCCCTCTACACCATCCCTCTGAACCAGAATCTGCCTGGTGTTTATCAGGGATGGATTGATTTGGTCTGTGATGACCTCAGACAGGCTATGTGTCCTACACCCCCCCTGTCCTCGGGTGCTCTATCGACCCCCCTTCCCCCCTGTGTGTGTGTCAGTGTGTGTATTTTTGTTGGTGTGTGTTGTTTGTCTGTTGTTCTTATTTATTGTTGTTTTGCCCTATTTGATGATTTTGTACAGCACTTTGGTCGGCATTGTTTTTAAATGTGCTCTATAAATAAAAATGACTTGACTTGTTTGTACCTAGAACCCTTTTAGCTCTCATGTTTTCCAAGGGCAGAGGTCTACTGGGTCACCATGGAGATGGGAGTATAAAAGATCCCTCCATCCTTTCGCTGTCTCTCTCATTCTCAGTCAAACATTTCTACTTATCTCTATTAATTTGTGTGTGTTTCTCTGGTAGCATGTGAACACACAGGCAGGGGCAATAAAACAGATAATTGAGTCCCCTACACCCCCTTCCCCCCCTCCCCCCCTCCCCTCCACCCCCCCTCCCCCCCTCCCCTCAACCCCCCCTCCCCTCCACCCCTCCACCCCCAGTCCAGCAGACAGCTCAGGTGTCATCTCTCTGAGATGGTGTGTGTGTGTTAGCGTGTGTGTGACAGGGATATGGTAGTAGTGCTAGTAGCAGTAAGATGAGAGCTGGTATTATTAGTTGGGTTAGTAGTAGAGGGAGGAATGTCCCCCTGTTGCTGGCCTAGCTGCTTACAGTATTGGACACACATACGCACACACCCAGACACACACAGTCACCCTGCCTTGCAAAGTAATCTAAGCTGCCACAGCGACCTCTTGCTGTCACAACATGACAGGTGGTAGAGCTTTCTGGAAAGAACCCCTGATGGTTATAGCTGACACAGAACTTGATCTCCCTCCTCCCTTCCTCCTGCTTCCCCTCTCTCCCCTCCTCTTCTCCTTCTCCCCTCCTCTCCTTTCCCTTCCCTTCCCCACCCCTCCTCTCCCCTCCTCTCCTCCTCCCCTCTTCCCTGACTGGTCACAGCTGAAAGGTCACCATGGTGATATGGAACCTCTGGTGACACACAGAGACTCCAGCCCCTCTTTGAAGATTAGACTCCACTCTTAATGATTCTGATGTAGCCCACAATCTCTCTCTGTCCCTCTCTCTGTCTCTCTGTCTCATCTTACTCTTCCTTTCTACCTCTCTTCCTCTCTTTCTGCCTCCTCCCCTCTTCCTGTCGTTCTTGTGATCTTGTCAGTGGTTTAATTGCCTCTATTCAGCAATGTCAAAGGGGGACTAACTGGGTTATTCTTAGACCGATTTAGATCCTTTTTTGTGGTGGGATTGGAAAAACGGTTGATTTGATTGGGGGGCTTGGGACAGCTAGCCTAGGTCTTCAGTACGCAGGTCATGGGGGGGGACCTGTCAGAACCAGGCCAGACCACCAGGCTTGGTGTTTCTGAGTGAGGTTCTTGTCTGTATGAATGTATTGAGGCCTGGACACAGTGGAGATAGTGGAACCCTCTCCTACCCTGCTGGTCAGGTCAGCTCTGGGTCTTGTTCTCCTCCTTGCTGTCGCTTGGCTTCTCCCCTTATTCAGACACAAAAATATACAACTTCTGAAATATTTACACCAGAGAAGGAAGAGGAGCGTTCAATAAGACATGAGCTACAACAATAGAGAGGTTTCTTTCCACTCTGAAAGTAGCCAGGGCTCTTGGGGGTCTGGGAGAGCCTCTGATAGAAAAGTCTGGATTAGAGAAGAGCAGCAGTGGAGCCTGGCTCAGACCGGCCCTCAGTCTCTCCCCAACTTACTGAGGAAGACATCTGAGTTCAGTGTTTCATTATGTAAGAAAATACATATTAATGTGAACATAACAGTATGACACGGCATGGGTCAGTGAGTCATGTGGTGCTGGACATCATGAATATTTATGAGTGGGTCATGTGGTGCTGGATATCATGAATATTCATGAGAGGGTCATGTGGTGCTGGAGACATCATGAATATTCATGAGAGGGTCATGTGGTGCTGGACATCATGAATATTCATGACATGAGAGGAGAGGAGATATGAAGAACATGACAATGAAAGTTGAATGAGGCAGTGTGTTTCGAAGCGTGTTAGAATCACAATGGTAAATCTCTGGTCGCCTGAACAACCAGATTCCAGTCTAGGCATCACCTGCACCTGCTCGTATTGGTCAAACTGATGACATTATAGGCTGCTGTCATGGCAACGCTGTGTACACAGACATAAAGACTGTCTGAGCTTCACACTTCAACCCTTCCTTTCTTCTCTCTCTCTCTAACCCTAACTCCTTAAAGGGCCTCTCTTTAAGACTCTGTCTCCCTCCCTCCCCCTGCAGCAAAGCCGGACTGCTGATGTGATGGGCTGACTGATGTCTTACGAAAGCACTTTTTGTTTTTCTTCCATGAATTATTAAGGAACTCCTTTACCTGCCTGCCAACTGAGGTGATGTGTCATCTATTCTTGAGAAGTCTCTGGAAAAGTCTTCTCTGTGACTGAGCCTTGAGGTGTCAGAGAGGGTCTAGACTGAACCTTGAGGAGTCAGAGAGGGTCTAGACTGAACTTTGAGGTGTCAGAGAGGGTCTGGACTGAACTTTGAGGTGTCAGAGAGGATCTGGACTGAACCTTGAGGAGTCAGAGAGGGTCTTGACTGAACCTTGAGGAGTCAGAGAGGGTCTGGACTGAACTTTGAGGTGTCAGAGAGGATCTGGACTGAACCTTGAGGAGTCAGAGAGGGTCTGGACTGAACCTTGAGGTGTCAGAGAGGGTCTGGACTGAACCTTGAGGAGTCAGAGAGGGTCTGGACTGAACCTTGAGGAGTCACAGAGGGTCTGGACTGAACCTTGAGGAGTCAGAGAGGGTCACTCTGGACTGAGCCTTGAGGAGTCAGAGAGGGTCTGGACTGAACCTTGACGAGTCAGAGAGGGTCACTCTGGACTGAACCTTGAGGAGTCAGAGAGGGTCTGGACTGAACCTTGAGGAGTCAGAGAGGGTCACTCTGGACTGAACCTTGAGGAGTCAGAGAGGGTCACTCTGGACTGAGCCTTGAGGAGTCAGAGAGGGTCTGGACTGAACCTTGAGGAGTCAGAGAGGGTCACTCTGGACTGAGCCTTGAGGAGTCAGAGAGGGTCTGGACTGAACCTTGAGGAGTCAGAGAGGGTCACTCTGGACTGAACCTTGAGGAGTCAGAGAGGGTCACTCTGGACTGAACCTTGAGGAGTCAGAGAGGGTCACTCTGGACTGAGCCTTGAGGAGTCAGAGAGGGTCTGGACTGAACCTTGAGGAGTCAGAGAGGGTCACTCTGGACTGAACCTTGAGGAGTCAGAGAGGGTCACTCTGGACTGAGCCTTGAGGAGTCAGAGAGGGTCTGGACTGAACCTTGAGGAGTCAGAGAGGGTCACTCTGGACTGAGCCTTGAGGAGTCAGAGAGGGTCTGGACTGAACCTTGAGGAGTCAGAGAGGGTCTGGACTGAACCTTGAGGAGTCAGAGAGGGTCACTCTGGACTGAACCTTGAGGAGTCAGAGAGGGTCACTCTGGACTGAGCCTTGAGGAGTCAGAGAGGGTCTGGACTGAACCTTGAGGAGTCAGAGAGGGTCACTCTGGACTGAACCTTGAGGAGTCAGAGAGGGTCACTCTGGACTGAGCCTTGAGGAGTCAGAGAGGGTCACTCTGGACTGATGTGTGCGCCTCCTCCTCTCCCTGCGGACGCCATCCTGAATCCCTGACAGGGAGGAGCGCACCTTGACCTGGGTTAGGGTTAGGGTTAGGGTCTAACCCTAACCCTAACCCTGACAGGGAGGAGCGCACCTTGACCTGGGTTGTGTCTGAGTGAACAAGGACAAGATTCAGATTTATAATACTGGAGTCATTTAGCAGATGCTTTTCTCCAAAGCGACCTAGGGGGGAATTTGAACCTGTGAGCAGTTTGTGTTCTTACCATGAGCTCCACCTGGATCACAAGAGCGGCCAGGGCTCGACAATAATGATGGCCCGATGGCCCGGGGCCAGTAAAAAGTAACGTCGGGACAGTTAAACTAGCAACACACTGGCCCGATCGGGCCACTGCAAATTATTGATTGAAAAAAAAAATTGCATTGTAAAAGTTAACATCCTTCATATGTTTTGCGATCTGCTAAATGCATAAATAACTTTGCAGCTCGTGGGGCGCACAGTTGGCAAATCAAGAGTTGAGTAGTGAGTGACGACTGGTTGTCAAATTGTAATTCTCTAATCTCAATACATTTTTTAACAACTGGCGCAAGACTGGCGCGAGACAATAAAGTGAAGATGGCAGCAAAGTAGAGCTACGAGCTCAAACGGAGGCAACTTTTTTTATGGAACTAAGATGCACTGTGTCGTCTGTCGTATGTTACCGTCTAAAGCAGAAAAAAGTGGATATTTTTACAGAGGCACCGACAATTTTCGAAAACAATCCCTGACCAGCCATGCTAGCAGACAGCACCTGGTTTGCGTGACAGCTAAGCGGATGGTTGACAATCCATCTTCCAGGCCGTTGACCATGCTGGTCAGGAATTTAAATGCAGATGCCCATCGTGTTATTGCACGACTTATAACAACGGTATATCACGTAATTAAGACGGGCCAGCCGTTCACCTCGTTCACCCGGGCTATTGAACTGCAGCAGAAGAATGGTGTCGACTTGGGTACTTAGTATCATACTGATGAAATGCTATGGAAGCTTTTATATATTAGCATTGAGGGACCAGAGGTTTCAGTTTCAGCCAGACAGAGTTGTGCAGAGATGGCTGTCAGCAGGGAAGAGAGCACGTCATGTTTGAGGTTAAAAGTCAATTGTTTAGCTGACTATTACCTTTTAATTTTTTATCACTAGAAATGTGATTTCATTTTTGTTCTTTTTATATCCAGGATGTGTTTAATAAATGGTTAAACATGTTAACAGAATAACATAACTTATAAGTATTTGGTTTTGTTGTAACAATGATAAATTACAACTTTTGGAGCGGGGGCCAGTAAAAATTGTCTTGGGGCCAACATTTTTAACGTTTAGCCCTGAGCGGAGTGACGGGCTGGAGGTCACCTAAAGGTCATGGGATCAGGTTTAACCTTGAATCCATCACACACACACACACACACACACACACACTTTAATCCCAGAGTAATCTTCTTTAAGTCACCGCTAGACACCGCACCCCTGGGTTAGGGTTAGGGTTAGGGCACCCCAGGGTTAGGGTTAGGGTTAGGGCACCCCTGGGTTAGGGTTAGGGTTAGGGCACCCCTGGACACAGGCACTTGCGGAGGGGGGGATTTTTACACACACACTTATTGTGTATATTTCATAAGCTGATACATGTAGATGTGCTAAGCCTTCAGCTATGTGAGGGAGAGTTTGAGAGATTGAAGTGTTTTTGTTTGTGTAGCCTAGTGTCTCCTTTCTTTTCCTCTCCATCCATCCATCCACCTCTTTCTCTTTCTCTTTCTCTTTCTCTTTCTCTTTCTCTTTCTCTCTCTCGCTCTCGCTCTCTCTCTCTCGCTCTCTGTGTGTCTCCTCTAACACCTGCAGTTTTGTGCTGCTTACAGTCTGGCATCTTCTCAACTTGGAACTTTTCACTCATGAATAGCGGAAACTGTGTGTGTATAAACATGTAGGGTATCATTATAATTACATAATACAGGGGGGAGCAGCCGATCGCTGTGTGTGTGTCTCTCTGGGCCAATGTCTGATAGAAAGAGCAAGGGGAAGAGAGCGAGAGAAGCAGGGGAGGAGAGGACCAGTGGAGGTCAGACTAGAGAGGGAGAGAGGACCAGGGGAGGTCAGACTAGAGAGGGAGAGAGGGAGAGAGGACCAGGGGAGGTCAGACTAGAGAGGGAGACAGTGGAGGAGGAGGAACTGACAGCGAGGCTTGAGTGCAGCGAGGGTGCTGAGACGATTGTCCGTGAGTCGCTGCTATTTTTAGTCTCCCTCCAGGGGGCGAGGCCTAATCCAACCCGCCTCCAGGGGCTTAGCCAGCCTGATCAAAGAGAGAGAGAGGACCGCCTCGGTCTGTAACCACGGTAGCCGCCGCGTTGCCACCGACGACGACAGGTTGTCACAGAGTGTGACCCTGACCTGAGCAGGAGCCATGCAGATCTGCTCTGGGCTGGACCCCACCCGCCGCTGTGAGGGGGGCAGAGCCGGTGGTTAGAGGGGGGCTCAGAGGGGACAGGGTAGGAGGCCAGCGCCCGGACACAGCATGAACCATCGTCTGGACTGGCTGCCTCTGGGGTGCTGCACAGGCGGCCGGCAATGGCCTCAAACACAGAGCCTGGACGAAGGAGAGGGGGAGAGAAGAGGAGTAGAGAGGGAGAGAGGAGTAGAGAGGGAGAGAGGAGTGTGCAGGCTGGACCTGAGTGGGCTGGGAGACCTGAGGACCAGTGTGGTGCTGATCTACACTCCAGCTGGGAACACCTGTCTGCTCAAACTGGTGGGAGAGATACAGGGAGCGGGGGTAGAGGGAGAGAGTAAGCAGACTCTGATCTCTGCTCTCTCCTTGTAGATCCTTCCTCTCTTCCTCCTCTCCTCCTCTTTCCATTCTCTCCCTCCACTCTTCCTCTCTCCCTCCACTCCTCCTCTCTCCCTCCTCTCTCCCTCCCCTCTCTCTCCTCTCCTCCTCTCTCCCTCCTCTCCTCCTCCCCTCTCCTCTCCTCCTCTCTCCCACTAGTTTGCTGGTTTTGCTCCTTGCTGTCTTGCTATGTGTCCAGTAGCTTCTGTATCTTCAAGCCTAAAGTTGTTTTGGTGTCAATGTCTTCTACCCTCTAACCCTAACCTCTACCTAGCACTACTTATTTGGAAGGCTGCTGTTTAAATGTGAAGGTGTTTTCTGTTACGTGTCTGAAGGTTAATGTGTCTCTCAGAGATCAGAATAACAGCAGAGAGAAGAGTAGGTTAACTTCCAGCTTGTCTGATATTTACATGAAGCACTGGTACCATACGCTCCTGCTAGCGCTAGAAGCTAATGATGAGTGCTACTGCTAACAGCACTGTCAGCAGCACAGTGATAGCTCACAGTGAATAGCTGGCTTTCACCTCAAACCCATTTGTCCTCCCTGTAAATCCCCCAAACAGACCTGATGTTGATCCCCGAGCTGCAAGGTGACTGTGTGAGAAAGGATCCCTGCAGAGGTGGAACTGTTGATGAACGACGTCGAGTCATATGCACCGCTAGGTACTGCCTGGTGTGAAAAAAAATATTGTTCTGTACAGAGAGTGTAGGGAGAGATAGAAAGACTGTCAAGCAGCAGTAACGGGGGGATATGGAGAGAGATAGAGGGGGAGAGAGGGAGGATCAGATGGAGAGAGATAGAGAGAAGGGGAGAGAGGGAGGGGGAGATGGAGAGAGATAGAGAGAAGGGGAGAGAAGGAGGATGTGTGGCTGAAGTTATCAGGAACGAGTGATTCTGCATCAGCTGGAGCTCCACCTGGATCACAAGAGCAGGATGACTACTAGGTTAGGGTGACTACACCAGGGTTAGTGGTGTTGAGATGAGCTGTGGAGGAAAGCTGTTTCATGTGAGTGTGTGTGTGTGTGTGTGTGCCCCTGCTGTGTGATGGAGCAGGGCTGGAGGGAGCTGTGTGATGGAGCAGGGCTGGAGGGAGCTGTGTGATGGAGAAGGGCTGGAGGGAGCTGTGTGATGGAGCAGGGCTGGAGGGAGCTGTGTGATGGAGGAGGGCTGGAGGGAGCTGTGTGATGGAGGAGGGCTGGAGGGAGCTGTGTGATGGAGGAGGGCTGGAGGGAGCTGTGTGATGGAGCAGGGCTGGAGGGAGCTGTGTGATGGAGGAGGGCTGGAGGGAGCTGTGTGATGGAGGAGGGCTGGAGGGAGCTGTGTGATGGAGGAGGGCTGGAGGGAGCTGTGTGATGGAGCAGGGCTGGAGGGAGCTGTGTGATGGAGCAGGGCTGGAGGGAGCTGTGTGATGGAGGAGGGCTGGAGGGAGCTGTGTGATGGAGGAGGGCTGGAGGGAGCTGTGTGATGGAGGAGGGCTGGAGGGAGCTGTGTGATGGAGGAGGGCTGGAGGGAGCTGTGTGATGGAGCAGGGCTGGAGGGAGCTGTGTGATGGAGGAGGGCTGGAGGGAGCTGTGTGATGGAGGAGGGCTGGAGGGAGCTGTGTGATGGAGCAGGGCTGGAGGGAGCTGTGTGATGGAGGAGGGCTGGAGGGAGCTGTGTGATGGAGGAGGGCTGGAGGGAGCTGTGTGATGGAGGAGGGCTGGAGGGAGCTGTGTGATGGAGCAGGGCTGGAGGAGAACAGCTCTCAGGGTTGCAGCTTTGCTTCACCAGGTAGCAGAGAGAGAGTGTGAGTGTGTGTGTGTGTGTGTGTGTGATCTTTAAGAATGCTGAGTCTGAGTTTGGGATAGCGCGCTGATGCACCTTGTGCCACTCTGAGTCTGTATCTTTGAAGTTATAATGTGTGTTTGAGGTGTTAGTGTTACGGGGAACTGTAAATGAGGTTTGCAGCTTGTGGATGCAGAGAACATCTTATCTCCTGGCAGGCTTGATGTCGGTCTGACCCACTTATGACCAGTCTTCTTAGCTGTTAATGTTTGTTGCTGCTTGTATGTATGTGTGTGTGTGTGTTTACGTACATGTGTGTATGTGTTTACGTGTGTGTGTAGGTATGTGTGTGTATGTGTTTACGTGTGTGTGTACGTACATGTGTGTGTAGGTATGTGTGTGTATGTGTTTACGTGTGCGTGTACGTACATGTGTGTGTAGGTATGTGTGTGTATGTGTTTACGTGTGTGTGTAGGTATGTGTGTGTGCGCCCCTCCCTCCTTCAGAGCAGCAGGTTTTTGGGTCAGTGCTCGTGGGAGCAGAGCTCCTCTAGCTGAGAGACTTTAAGTGCAGCAGTGGATGCCAGCATTGTAGACACACACATACACACACGTACACACACACAACGTACACACACACACACATGCCGCTTTACCTTGTAAAGCTGTCAGAAGGATAAACAGACCAGTATTCAAGAAGCTCCACCCTCATCATGTGACCTGGGGAAGCTCCACCCTCATCATGTGACCTGGGGAAGCTCCACCCTCATCATGTGACCTGGGGAAGCTCCACCCTCATCATGTGACCTGGGGAAGCTCCACCCTCATCATGTGACCTGGGGAAGCTCCACCCTCATCATGTGACCTGGGGAAGCTCCACCCTCATCATGTGACCTGGGGAAGCTCCACCCTCATCATGTGACCTGGGGAAGCTCCACCCTCATCATGTGACCTGGGGAAGCTCCACCCTCATCATGTGACCTGGGGAAGCTCCACCCTCATCATGTGACCTGGGGAAGCTCCACCCTCATCATGTGACCTGGGGAAGCTCCACCCTCATCATGTGACCTGGGGAAGCTCCACCCTCATCATGTGACCTGGGGAAGCTCCACCCTCATCATGTGACCTGGGGAAGCTCCACCCTCATCATGTGACCTGGGGAAGCTCCACCCTCATCATGTGACCTGGGGAAGCTCCACCCTCATCATGTGACCTGGGGAAGCTCCACCCTCATCATGTGACCTGGGGAAGCTCCACCCTCATCATGTGACCTGGGGAAGCTCCACCCTCATCATGTGACCTGGGGAAGCTCCACCCTCATCATGTGACCTGGGGAAGCTCCACCCTCATCATGTGACCTGGGGAAGCTCCACCCTCATCATGTGACCTGGGGAAGCTCCACCCTCATCATGTGACCTGGGGAAGCTCCACCCTCATCATGTGACCTGGGGAAGCTCCACCCTCATCATGTGACCTGGGGAAGCTCCACCCTCATCATGTGACCTGGGGAAGCTCCACCCTCATCATGTGACCTGGGGAAGCTCCACCCTCATCATGTGACCTGGGGAAGCTCCACCCTCATCATGTGACCTGGGGAAGCTCCACCCTCATCATGTGACCTGGGGATTGAACATGATTGTTGTTGTTACTTGACAACCCTGTACACTGTAAACCGTACAACACAGTCTGTGTGTGTGTAACCCTTACCACGATGGAGGTCCTACAGAATGTATGTTTGTGTGTGTGTGTGTCTGGGTAAACGTGTGTGTGTCTGGGTAAACGTGTGTGTGTCTGGGTAAACGTGTGTGTGTCTGGGTAAACGTGTGTGTGTCTGGGTAAACGTGTGTGTGTCTGGGTAAACGTGTGTGTGTCTGGGTAAACGTGTGTGTGTCTGGGTAAACGTGTGTGTGTCTGGGTAAACGTGTGTGTGTCTGGGTAAACGTGTGTGTGTCTGGGTAAACGTGTGTGTGTCTGGGTAAACGTGTGTGTGTCTGGGTAAACGTGTGTGTGTCTGGGTAAACGTGTGTGTGTGTACGCTGATAAGGTTCAGATCTAAATCCTGTTTACCTTTAGTAGGATGAGCTGAAGGTTTAACTGTCTTAGAGCCTGGAGCCTCTCTGAGCTGATAGGTCCTCTATCCAGCCTGGCTCCACCCCCACCATCCAGGAAGTGTTTCCATGCCAACCACATCCCAGAGAGGGATGAGTTAGTGTGCTCTTGGTGCTTTCTATTTTCAGTCAGCTGCTGCAGAACTGTTTTTCTGTGTGTGTTTGTGTGTGTGCGTTTGTGCACTTGCTTGTGCAAAGGAATGAAACACACTAGCTTCAGGTCAGGTATGCAGCCTCTGTGTAGAAAGGGTCAGTGGCCAGGGTCCAGCTGGTGGAGGTGGTGTAGGTGGAGGTGATGGTGGTGTAGGTGGAGGTGATGGTGGTGTAGGTGGAGGTGGAGGTGATGGTGGTGTAGGTGGAGGTGATGGTGGTGGAGGTGGAGGTGATGGTGGTGTAGGTGGAGGTGATGGTGGTGGAGGTGGAGGTGATGGTGGTGTAGGTGTAGGTCAGGGGTGGGGAATCTTTTTTCTGCCAAGGGCCATTTGGATATTTATAAAATCATTCGGGGGCCGTACAGTATTATCAACTTAAGAATGTGCCTGCTATATTTGGTCAAAGATTGAATTAACTCACCCCTAATGTGATGGCTGGAACTGCTTCTCTTTGGTGAGGTTTGTGATGTTAGCTGGCATGGATGCAGCCTGCTTTGACAAGGGGTGCAACGAACATTTCTTGGGGGGTATCATGATTACGGAAAGGGATTGTATTATTTTTTTTATTGCTACCATTTTTGAGACTGCTTATCGGTCTGAGTGTTAATCAGGCGCGGAGCCATACGTTGTAAACATTCGGAGCTTAGCCCAAACCAACAACGTATTCTGGGTTTCATGTGCTAGAAAGGAATTCCACACTTAATGCGAGCGTCATTTTTTGGTACATTGGTACGCAACGCTGCGCGCCTCCACGGTCCTCCTCCACATATTAAAATAGTGCTGCTGCCAACAAATAATGCACCTAATAATATGGTTCCTGCAGTGCCATGGCGGGCCGGACCAAATGATTTTGCGGGCATGTCCGGCCCGCGGGCATACGCGGACGTGCCCTACCCCTGGTGTAGGTGGAGGTGGTGGAGGTGGAGGTGATGGTGGTGTACGTGGAGGAAGTTTTAACCCACGGTGTCTCTCCCCTCAGAGCTCAGGAATGGAGGAGACTGTCTGGGAGCAGTACACTGTGACTCTACAGAGGGTGAGTTCAACCCTCTATTCTCTCCCCTAAACTCCTTCTCTCTTCTACCCCAACTATTTTCTCCCTCTCTTCTCTCTCTCTCTTTGTGTGATAATGTATCTCTCTCTCTCCCTTCTCCATCCCTCTGCATCTTTGCATCTATGTGTGGTGTGTGTGACTGTCAGGAGAATGAGCGTTAAAGAGCAGGTGACATAAACATCTGTCTGTCCTTCCTTCTCTATACATATCTTACCCCTCAACACAACTCCCTCTCTCCCTCACTCTCTCCCTCTCTCCCTCCCTCTCTCTCTCTCTCCCCCTCCCTCCCTCCCTCCCTCCCTCCCTCGCTCCCTCCCTCCCTCGCTCCCTCGCTCCCTCGCTCTCTCCTCCCTCTCCCTCTCCCTCTCTCTCTCTCTCCTCCCTCTCCATATCTCCATCTCATTAGGATGCCAAGATGGGTTTTGGAATTGCCGTGTCGGGGGGGCGGGACAACCCCAATGTGGACAGCGGAGAGACGTCCATCATCGTGTCTGACGTCCTGCAGGGAGGCCCCGCCGACGGCCTGCTGTTGTTAGTCCTCATCCAACCACATCAAGCCATATCCTGCCACATCCACGTTATGAGGAAACATCCTGCCACATCCACGTTATTAGGAAACATCCTGCCCCATCCACGTTATTAGGAAACATCCTGCCACATCCACGTTATTAGGAAACATCCTGCCACATCCATGTTATGAGGAAACATCCTGCCACATCCACGTTATTAGGAAGCATCCTGCCACATCCATGTTATGAGGAAACATCCTGCCCCATCCACGTTATTAGGAAACATCCTGCCACATCCATGTTATGAGGAAACATCCTGCCACATCCACGTTATTAGGAAGCATCCTGCCACATCCATGTTATGAGGAAACATCCTGCCACATCCACGTTATTAGGAAGCATCCTGCCACATCCATGTTATGAGGAAACATCCTGCCACATCCACGTTATTAGGAAGCATCCTGCCACATCCACGTTATTAGGAAACATCCTGCCCCATCCACGTTATTAGGAAGCATCCTGCCACATCCACGTTATTAGGAGGAAGCATCCTGCCACATCCACGTTATTAGGAGGAAACATCCTTCCCCATCCACGTTATTAGGAAACATCCTGCCACATCCACGTTGTTAGGAAGCATCCTGCCACATCCACGTTGTTAGGAAACATCCTGCCATATCTACATCAGAACACATGCAGTAACACCTCACATACCTTATTCACACAAGTTTATGTCACATGAAAATGCGTGAGGCAATAATCTTTATGAATGAAAGTTTCCTTCCCCTCCTCCAGTGAGAGCGACCGGGTCATCCAGGTCAACACCATCCTCATGGACAACGTGCCTCATTCCTTCGCTGTGCAGCAGCTGCGTAAATGTGGGAAGGTCGCAAAGATAGTGAGTACCCTGATCCCTGACCCTGACCCTGGCCTTAACCCTGACCCCTGACCCTGTCCATAACCCTGACCCCTGACCCCGTCCATAACCCTGACCCCTGAGCCTGGCCATAACCCTGACCCCTGACCCTGGCCTTAACCCTGACCCCTGACCCGGCTATAACCCTGACCCCTGAGCCTGGCCATAACCCTGATCCCTGACCCTGGCCTTAACCCTGACCCCTGACCCGGCTATAACCCTGACCCCTGAGCCTGGCCATGACCCTGACCCTGGCCATAACCCTGACCCGGACACAGCGCTGGTGAACACTACAGGAGGCTGCTAGTCTGGATGTTGTCATGGTGACAATAGAGCCTACAGGAGGCTGCTAGTCTTGATGTTGTCATGGTGACAGTGGAGGGCACAGGGAACAGCTGCACAGTCACACAAACACAGCCTGCTTATTTGTGCATTTAAATGTGTGCGTGCGCTTGCTTTGTTTTCATGTGTGTGTGTTGGGTTTGATCTGATGTGTTTGTTTGTGAAGAAAGATCAGGTGAGAGTGTGTGTGTGCGTGTGTGTGAGAGAGATAGAGAAAGAGTGACTTAGTACATGCTCTAATCTCTTGGGTTCAGTGAAACACGTGTTATCTAACCCAGTGCTCCAGTGTAGGGCAGAATATCTCTGTATTAGGCTGAGCCCATTCAAATGGGATGTTCCTGCTAGTTGACTAGTTGGAACATTACCCACAGTGGTTCCGTGCAGTAAAATACAATAAAAGTATGCTCTGTAATTTGGGAAAATAACACTTACTCAACCTTTATTTAAGTTGTGTTTGTGTGTGTGTGTGTGTGTGACAGACAGTGAAGAGACCAAGGAAGGTTTCTCTCCACTCCTTGAAGCAGCCTCCGTCTCCAGACCCGTCTACCCGTTACTATGACTCTGACGCCCCCTGGCCCCAGGACAACGGGGGCCCCGGGTTCCCCCGCCCCCGTGACCACACCCCCGACAACAAGACCCACCTGGAACCCGAGTATCACGCGCGCGATTATGACCGTAACCGTGGGCGGAGCCGGGGGCGGAGCCAGGAGAGGGCATCGCCCAGCCCGGATGGCCGGCGTGACGGGAGCCGGGGGCGGAGCTTGGACCGTGAGCCGAGCGGCCCAGAGAGGCCCCGGTATCCAGGGGAACGGGGGCGCAGCGGGGAGAGGGGGGGGGGCTATGGCCGGGGGGACAGCTACGAGCGTGGGGGAGGAGGAGGGGGGAGGTACAGCCCCGACACGCCCAGGATGGCGAGGGGGAGGAGCCAGGATCAGGACCCTGAGTCTGGGAGGACCGCGCCCCGCGGCCTGGAGCCTCTGGAGAAACCTCTCAACGTCCTGCTGGTCAAGAACCGCCCCAACGAAGGTACCGCCTAACCCTAACCCCCCCACCCGCCCTTCCTCTTTGTGTCACTTTACACCTTTTATCATAGGGCAGACACTTTGATCCATAGCAATGTAGAAACAGGGCAGACAGTTTTGACTGTATTTCCATGGTCAGAGTCAAGGTCTGTTTTCACCAGTTCTCTGTTCTAAATATAATGACACTGATCAGACAAAGACAGTGCAGACTGAAGGGCTGGAAGGATTTTGTTTGGTTACCTCCACAGTTGTCATGAGTCTTAATGTGTACGCTTGCGTTTGTGTGTGTGTGTGTGTGTGTGTGTGTGTGTGTGTGTGCGTGTGTGTGTGTGTGTGTGTGTGTGTGTGTGTATCCGTGTGTGTGTGTGTGTGTGTATCCGTGTGTGTGTGTGTGTGTGTGTGTGTATCCGTGTGTGTGTGTGTGTGTATCCGTGTGTGTGTGTGTGTGTGTGTGTGTAGAGTACGGTCTGAGGCTGGGGAGTCAGATCTTCATTAAGGAGATGAGCAGCACCGGCCTGGCTGCCAGGGACGGCAGCCTGCAGGAGGGAGACATCATCCTTAAGGTCAGTTACTCTGACCTTGGACCTTGAGGATTGTTACACTGTATCATTGTAACATTGCAACTCTTTTGACTATACCACTGTAACACTGAAACACTGTAACAATGTAGCTGTAGAACTGTAGCACAATGTCTCTGACTGGAACACTGGAACACGATGTGCTGACTGGAACACAGGAACACTGGAACACGATGTGTCTGACTGGAACACTGGAACACGATGTGTCTGACTAGAACACGATGTGTCTGACTGGAACACGATGTGTCTGACTAGAACACGATGTGTCTGACTGGAACACGATGTGTCTGACTGGAACACTGTCCCCCCCAGATAAACGGCACAGTGACAGAGAACCTGTCCCTGAGCGATGCGGGCCGGCTGATCGAGCGATCCCGGGGGAAGCTGCAGCTGGTGGTGCAGAGAGACCACCGCCAGGTCCTGGTGCGAATCCCCCCGCTGCTCGACTCCGACTCCGAGCCTGACGGTGAGTCATGTGACCCGGCCAATAACAGTAGTGTGTAGTTGCCATAGAGATGGGGCGGTTTCCCACACACATGTTACCAGGAACCTTTTATTAGAGCATATTGATAGGTTTAGGGTTAGCTGTCTGACCCTGAGAAATTATTTATTCAATTTTGGGGGTTTGATGTGTCTTGGAAACCAGCCTGTACTGTAGCTGTGTGGTCAGAGTACAGTTCATGGCAGTGTGGATGCTAGAAGGTCCATTAACAGTCATTCATGTCATCAGACATATCCAATGGCATTATTTCAACATTCCTAGAGAGGACTCTGGCCTGACCAGGCCGGCAGACCCACATCTGTTGGGAGGGCTTGAACATGGAAACCCACATTTTGGCAACTGCTGGCTGACGTGAACAATGCATACATCCTACACACACACACACTCACCCTACACACACACCCTACACACACACCCTACACACACCCACTCACCCTACACACACACACTCACCCTACACACACACATACTCACCCTACACACTCACCCTACACACACACATACTCACCCTACACACACACACTCACCCTACACACACACCATACACACACTCACCCTACACACACACACACACACACACACACAGTCAAACACACAAACGGAGAGCCGTCACAGTAAAGGCGTTGCGTCCTTGGGTTAGGGTTAGTTCCCTCCTCTCTAACCCCTAACCCTTGGTGAAGCGTTGATATTAATAACCAGCCTGTAAGTGAGGACTGTTCTCCAAGCTGCCTAGACAAGAACATAGCATTTTAACTACAAAAAGAGATTTCTTCCACCGTACGAAAAGAGAAATCCTTTTTTGTGTTCTCTCTTCCAGATAAAATGTCATACTTTTAGATGAAGGACCCCCAAGACATGCTGTGTGCTTGCTTGGTCTTAAAGCTGCAACCACATGGAAAGCTCGCACAGCTTTGTTTTTGCTATAGCTTAACATTTTTAATACTTTTCCTAAACCAATAAAGTATTTTAATCACTTTATTTTGTATTGTGTGATTTTTATACCCAGACTAAGTTGAATAATGCCAGTGGAACAACTATTTTAATGAACTTAGAATAACATTTTATCTTGATGGTGGGGTAAATGCTACTTTAGATCATGTTGTGTGTAGTAAGATCATGTTGTGTGTAGTAAGATCATGTTGTGTGTAGTAAGATCATGTTGTGCAGAAAGAGCCTGACATTCTCCTGAGCACAGAAAGTTGCATGAGACCAACGTGAGTAAGATGACATCATAACATAGTAACACACTGTTATTAACCTACGTCTGTGTTTAACAGGTTTTTAATATTCCTCAGGCTCAGGGTTCCTACATTGCCACTGTCCCCTACTGACTCATGACAATGTATTTCAATTAAATCTGTTGAAACCTGATCCCATGACTTGTATGACCTCACTTCCTGCTAAGAAGGTCATCGTGAGGGCTCACCCCTCTCTTTCTTTTCTGAGAGCCCCATTTGTAAGAAGTCATTTCAGGCCCCCTATTGGTTCAGCGGGAATAGAGGGCCTGAGGGCAGTGGAGGATTTGAGCGAGAAAAAGTTTCTCCCTCCCTCCTCCTCTTCCTACATCCCAACTCATCATCCAGACTATCTAGATGAGATTCATGTGTGTGATCAGAGGGAAATTATTAAAACCCTCTCTTTCACCCATTACTCCACGGAGTTCCCTCCAGCCTCACCCCCCGCCTGGCAGCCTGTGCAGCCTGTGCAGCCTGGCAGCCTGTGCAGCCTGTGCAGCCTGTGCAGCCTGGCAGCCTGTGCAGCCTGTGCAGCCTGTGCAGCCTGGCAGCCTGTGCAGCCTGTGCAGCCTGTGCAGCCTGTGCAGCCTGTGCAGCCTGTGCAGCCTGGCAGCCTGTGCAGCCTGTGCAGCCTGTGCAGCCTGGCAGCCTGTGCAGCCTGTGCAGCCTGTGCAGCCTGTGCAGCCTGGCAGCCTGTGCAGCCTGGCAGCCTGTGCAGCCTGTGCAGCCTGGCAGCCTGTGCAGCCTGGCAGCCTGTGCAGCCTGTGCAGCCTGTGCAGCCTGGCAGCCTGTGCAGCCTGGCAGCCTGTGCCAACACTCTGATTAAGGAGACAGGAACGATGTGGAGAGAGAGAGAGAGAGAGAGAGAGAGAGAGAGAGAGACAGAGAGAGGGAGAGGGAGAGAGAGAGAGAGAGAGAGAGAGAGAGAGAGAGAGAGAGAGAGAGAGAGAGAGAGAGAGAGAGAGAGAGAGAGAGAGAGAGAGAGAGAGAGAGAGAGAGAGAGAGAGAGAGAGAGAGAGAGAGAGAGAGAGAGAGAGAGAGAGAGAGAGAGAGAGAGAGAGAGAGAGAGAGAGAGAGAGAGAGAGAGAGAGAGAGAGAGAGAGAGAGAGAGAGAGAGATTGCAGAGATTGCAGGGTACATAGTGTTCTGTACAACACCAGTCAACTCAAAACATGACATCAAACAGACCTCCAGTCCAACATGTACACACACACATAGTAACACACATTCATATACACACCCGTTCACACATGCACAGCCCTAATCCTATGTGCCCTCTGTGCTGTGACCTTCCTATTGTCTGATGTTATTATACTTCATCCACCCTCCCCTGCAAGTACTGTCTCTCTCTGAAACCCCACAGCAACCCTAACCCTAACCCACAGCAATAAACCTCATCCATCCTTTAGTACTGAGAATTACTTGCAAATGGAAATCTTATGTGAATATATACGTATGCCTGCCTGTCTGTCTGTCAGCATGTGTAGCATGTTAACCCACAAGGAAGCATTCACAGAAGCACCACTCAGCAAACCACCCTCCCTCTCTACCCCTCACCCCTTATCAGTTCATCTCTATCCATCTCTCTCTCTGTCTCTACCTCCCTCCTCTCTCCTTCCTCGCCCAGTCTCCCTCCCTCCTCCAGGAGCTGGTTACCCCTATTCTGGGTCTAGAGTTCTGCAGTGTTCTTGGTCTAGAGCTCTGCAGTGCTCTGGGTCTCTGCAGTGTTGTGGGTCTAGAGTTCTGCAGTGTTCTTGGTCTAGAGCTCTGCAGTGCTCTGGGTCTCTGCAGTGTTGTGGGTCTAGAGTTCTGCAGTGTTCTTGGTCTAGAGCTCTGCAGTGCTCTGGGTCTCTGCAGTGTTGTGGGTCTAGAGTTCTGCAGTGTTCTTGGTCTAGAGCTCTGCAGTGTTCTGGGTCTCTGCAGTGTTCTGGGTCTAGAGCTCTGAAGTGTTCTGGGTCTCTGCAGTGTTCTGGGTCTAGAGTTCTGCAGGGTTCTGGGTCTAGAATTCTGTAGTGTTCTGGGTCTCTGCAGTGTTCTGGGTCTAGAGCTCTGCAGTGTTCTGGGTGTCTGCAGTGTTCTGGGTCTAGAGTTCTGCAGTGTTCTGGGTCCAGAGTTCTGCAGTGTTCTGGGTCTAGAGCTCTGCAGTGTTTTAGGTCTCTGCAGTGTTCTGGGTCTAGAGCTCTGCAGTGTTCTGGGTGTCTGCAGTGTTCTGGGTCTAGAGCTCTGCAGTGTTCTGGGTGTCTGCAGTGTTCTGGGTCTAGAGCTCTGCAGTGTTCTTGGTCTAGAGTTCTGCAGGGTTCTGGGTCCAGAGCTCTGCAGTGTTCTAGGTCTCTGCAGTGTTCTTGGTCTAGAGCTCTTCAGTGTTCTGGGTCTAGAGCTCTGCAGTGTTCTGGGTCTGGAGTTCTGCAGTGTTCTGGGTCCAGAGTTCTGCAGTGTTCTGGGTCTAGAGCTCTGCAGTGTTCTAGGTCTCTGCAGTGTTCTGGGTCTAGAGCTCTGCAGTGTTCTGGGTCTAGAGCTCTGCAGTGTTCTAGGTCTCTGCAGTGTTCTTGGTCTAGAGCTCTGCGGTGTTCTGGGTCTAGAGCTCTGCAGTGTTCTGGGTCTGGAGTTCTGCAGTGTTCTGGGTCCAGAGTTCTGCAGTGTTCTGGGTCTAGAGCTCTGCAGTGTTCTAGGTCTCTGCAGTGTTCTGGGTCTAGAGCTCTGCAGTGTTCCAAACGTGCGTCTCTGGAGCTCTAACTGAGCTGTAGCTGTCTGCAGCCTGGCACTGCTGTGTCCTGCAGTGCAGCCCTGTTCCCTCTCACTCAATGCTTTATGGGTTCTCTCAGTTTTGATGTCTGTTTCTTATTCCTTTCCTTCCCTCACCCCCCTCTCTCACTCCCTCCCTCCCCTCCTTCGCTCTTCTCCTCCCCGTCTTCTTTGCTGATTGACTGTCTGTTAGAGAGCCGCTAGTCTACATTTCTAATGTCTCAGTCCTACATGTCATACTTTATCAGCTTGGTGAAAATACTAACTGTATTAGTGTACTACTTCCACAGCCGTTAACTGTGTACTGTCTGTGGAATTGGTATGCTAGTATCAGAGGGTAATCTGTAGGGCTTTGGGACCCAAATGGTCTTCCTCCTCACTGTCACAAGGTGGTTGGGTTTCTGGGATAACCAATCAGGTACCGTCGTTATGTGGTGACTCAAATGGTGAAGGTGGTGGTTTAAACTGCTTTGTGTCTCTAACCTCTTTCTCTGTTCCTCCCCTTCTATCTCCCTCTTTCCCTCCTTCACCCTCCCTCCTCTCCTTATATCTCTTTCCCTCTATCTCTCTCCCCCCTCCCTCCTTCTGTCTCGTAGAGATGTCAGAGATGGAGTCCCTACGCTCCTACTCCCCCGAGACAGACAGGAGGCAGTCTGACCTGTCCTCCCACTCCTCCAACGAGAGAGACCTCACCAGGTGAGAGGGAGAGAGAGACCTCATCAGGTTAGAGGGGGAAAGAGACCTCACCAGGTGAGAGGGAGAGAGAGACCTCACCAGGTGAGAGGGAGACAGAGACCTCACCAGGTGAGGGGGAGAGAGAGACCTCACCAGGTGAGGGGGAGAGAGACCTCACCAGGTGAGAGGGAGAGAGAGACCTCACCAGGTGAGAGGGGGAGAGAGACCTCACCAGGTGAGAGGGAGAGAGAGACCTCACCAGGTGAGAGGGAGACAGAGACCTCACCAGGTGAGAGGGAGAGAGAGACCTCACCAGGTGAGGGGGAGAGAGACCTCACCAGGTGAGAGGGGGAGAGAGACCTCACCAGGTGAGAGGGAGAGAGAGACCTCACCAGGTGAGAGGGGGAGAGAGACCTCACCAGGTGAGAGGGGGACTGGGTGGTGAAAGGTAGAGGGGAGGACTGATGAGTGAAGGGAGATCTGGGGGGTATTCCATCAACGTCGCTAACGAAAGCTGCACGAAAAATCCTTGCTTAGGTAAACGTCAAATTAGACTTAAGCCTCAAGCGTTTTCACTAAAGTTCTGTTCCACTAACAAGCAAAGCTCATTTTTTATTTAGCTCAACTTTTAGCCTGACACGGAGCAGGCTAGTTCAGAGGTATAAGTTACCTTGGTTACTTAGCTAGAACTAGAATAAGCCACTTTAATGGAACGGAACTCTCGCTTAAGTAAGCCTGGCTTTCCCTTAATATACGTTGATGGAACAACCCCCTGGTTCTGTTTAAATGTTGTTTATTTACAGTTAGAGTTATGGTTAGTGTTAATGTGCCTGGCTGTATTGGCAGGGAGGATGGCCAGCGAGGGCCACTCTCTGCACCTGCCTCCCCCTTCAGGGTGCCCCCCACCCCCTCTGCTCAGCTGGACCAAGGGCCTCCACACTCCGACCTGCCCCCAGGTACCCACCATGCACCTGGAGTATGCCACCTTCTGCCGTGAGGTAGAGGCAGGACTTTACTGTCTCTTCTTTCACACCGTGGTCCTTCATCTGCTTGTGTCTTTTATAGCTGCTGTAACAACCACTCCTAAGATCCTGCTGCGGCCCAGCCCTGAAGATGAGGAGATTTATGGGTGAGTCTCCTCCCATCCTCTCTCCTCCTCTCCTCCTCCTTTCTCCTCCTCACATCATCTCTCCTTCCCTGGAATCACAGAGGTACAGCATGATAGATGAGCATATCATATTGTATACTCCTTAATATTATAGTAACCCATTACAGGTCCTTCTGTCTCTTGTTTTCTCTCCCCTCCCTCCCTCCTCCCGCAGGGCTAACACAGTGATGGTGAGCTTCCAGAAGGGAGACAGTGTGGGTCTGAGGCTGGCAGGAGGGAATGATGTGGGGATCTTCATCGCTGGCGTCCAGGAGGGCAGCCCTGCTGAGGAGGAGGGCCTCCGCACCGGAGACCAGATCATGAAGGTTCCTAACCCTAACCTCTATAGACCAGATCATGAAGGTTCCTAACCCTAACCTCTATAGACCAGATCATGAAGGTTCCTAACCCTAACCTCTATAGACCAGATCATGAAGGTTCCTAACCCTAACCTCTATAGACCAGATCATGAAGGTTCCTAACCCTAACCTCTATAGACCAGATCATGAAGGTTCCTAACCCTAACCTCTATAGACCAGATCATGAAGGTTCCTAACCCTAACCTCTATAGACCAGATCATGAAGGTTCCTAACCCTAACCTCTATAGACCAGATCACGAAGGTTCCTAACCCTAACCTCTATAGACCAGATCACGAAGGTTCCTAACCCTAACCTCTATAGACCAGATCATGAAGGTTCCTAACCCTAACCTCTATAGACCAGATCATGAAGGTTCCTAACCCTAACCTCTATAGACCAGATCATGAAGGTTCCTAACCCTAACCTCTATAGACCAGATCATGAAGGTTCCTAACCCTAACCTCTATAGACCAGATCATGAAGGTTCCTAACCCTAACCTCTATAGACCAGATCATGAAGGTTCCTAACCCTAACCTCTATAGACCAGATCATGAAGGTTCCTAACCCTAACCTCTATAGACCAGATCATGAAGGTTCCTAACCCTAACCTCTATAGACCAGATCATGAAGGTTCCTAACCCTAACCTCTATAGACCAGATCATGAAGGTTCCTAACCCTAACCTCTATAGACCAGATCATGAAGGTTCCTAACCCTAACCTCTATAGACCAGATCATGAAGGTTCCTAACCCTAACCTCTATAGACCAGATCATGAAGGTTCCTAACCCTAACCTCTATAGACCAGATCATGAAGGTTCCTAACCCTAACCTCTATAGACCAGATCATGAAGGTTCCTAACCCTAACCTCTATAGACCAGATCATGAAGGTTCCTAACCCTAACCTCTATAGACCAGATCATGAAGGTTCCTAACCCTACCCTAGTTAGTCAGGGTTAATTAGTGATGTGTTGTGGTGGTGTTGCAGGTGAACCAGGTGGACTTCAGGGGCGTGGTGAGGGAGGAGGCGGTCCTGTTCCTGCTGGAGATCCCTAGAGGAGAGAGCGTCACCATCCTGGCCCAGAGCAAACCAGAGGGTGAGGCTCTGCTCTACTGGATTGTGTTCTACTCTAGTCTAGCTGTCCTCTGTGTTCTTACTGCACATTACTAAAGCACTGGAGGTCTAACTTCTGGCCCAACACACACACACACACACCAGCAGTAGAACACACACACACACACACCAGCAGTAGAACACACACACACATTGACAGGAGGCAGTCGGTCTGGAAAAGGAGGACTGATCTCTACTGTCACAAACACTCCAACACCTCTTCAGGGTTATGGAGGTATAGTGTCTACCTCTGCCTACAACATACCCAGCAGACCTTACTTTCACACTAGCATGATGAAACATATGTTGTCCCCTCCGTCCCTCTGCTCCTCCAGTGTACAGAGACATCCTGGTGTCAGGGCGAGGGGACTCCTTCTTCATCAGGACACACTTTGAGTACGAGAAGGAGGTTCCTCAGAGCCTGGCGTTCCCCCGCGGGGAGGTCTTCAAGGTGCTGGACACGCTGTATGACGGCAAGCTGGGCAGCTGGCTGGCCATTCGCATGGGCAAGGACAACCAGCTGCTGGAGAAGGGCATCATCCCCAACAAGAGCAGGTGGGACACATGGCAGGTTGCCATGGGGAGCAGGCTAGCATGGAGAACTAGCATGGAGAGCTAGCATGGAGAGCTAGCATGGAGAACTAGCATGGAGAACTAGCATGGAGAGCAGGCTAGCATGGAGAACTAGCATGGAGAGCTAGCATGGAGAACTAGCATGGAGAGCTAGCATGGAGAGCAGGCTAGCATGGAGAACTAGCATGGAGAGCTAGCATGGAGAACTAGCATGGAGAGCAGGCTAGCATGGAGAACTAGCATGGAGAGCTAGCATGGAGAACTAGCATGGAGAGTTAGCATGGAGAGCTAGCATGGAGAGCTAGCATGGAGAGCAGGCTAGCATGGAGAGCTAGCATGGAGAACTAGCATGGAGAGCTAGCATGGAGAGCTAGCATGGAGAACTAGCATGGAGAGCTGGACTGGACAACTAGCCTGATACACACATACAGGCACACATACACATACCCTCTCCCTTTATCTCTCTCTGAGATGTATATGTGACATGTTCCTATCTCTTCCTCTCTCCCCTCTCTCTCCTCTCTCCTCCCTCCTCCCTCCTCCCAGGGCAGACCAGATGGCCAGTGTCCAGAGTTCCCAGAGGGGCGGGGTTTCTGACCGGGCAGATTTCTGGCGTCTGCGGGGTCAGAGGGCGGCAAAGAGGAAGGACCTGAGGAAGAGCAGGGAGGATGTCAGCGCCGTCACCGTGGCAACGCGCTTCCCCGCCTATGAGAGGGTGGTGTTGCGAGAAGGTGGGCTGCAGTGTGTGTGTGTGCGTGCGTGCGTGAGTGTGAGTGTGCGTGTGAGTGTGAGTGTGCGTGTGTGTGTGTGCGTAATCTGAGAGAGAGGGAGGAAGTGAGGAGGGGAGGAGAGGTGGGACTAGCAAAGAAGGAAAAGAGAGAAAAAGACGAGGGAGAAAGTGAGGTACCTTACACACACACACACACACCACACACACACCACACACACACACACACACACGCCGTTGCAGGCCAGTGTGTGATGGAGCTTGACAGAAGACCCAGACAGCTAAAAGCTAACAGAGGGTACTTTACCTTATTGATTAAAGCATTAGCAGCTGGAGTAGCCTTACAAACACACACACTCCAGGCAGACACTACCACTGTGCTATACCTATCCATCCATCCTTTGAAACATCAAGTGTGTGTGTGTTCTACAGCTGGTTTCAGGCGTCCTGTTGTGCTGTTTGGACCCATCGCTGATGCAGCCAATGAAAAGCTGGCTACTGAACTGCCGGACCAGTTTGTCATTGCCAGTGAGTACAGAGATGGAGTGTGTGTGTTTCCTGTAAGTACAGAGATGGAGTGTGTGTGTGTCCCGTAAGTACAGAGATGGAGTGTGTGTGTCTCGTAAGTACAGAGATGGAGTGTGTGTGTGTCCCGTAAGTACAGAGATGGAGTGTGTGTGTGTCCCGTAAGTACAGAGATGGAGTGTGTGTGTGTCCCGTAAGTACAGAGATGGAGTGTGTGTTAGTGTGTAAGCTGTGTTCCTGACCTCTGAC